>NC_071984.1:2255379-2295474 GCF_026283585.1 Hylaeus volcanicus | reverse complement strand
TTAATTTTAAAATTACTATCAACTCATTGTAGAGTACTCCTAGCAAACGGTGGTCGAAACTTCTACATCCAGATATTAATTTCCAAATTTCTATTGAAATTTAAGAAGAAAAACAGTTTACTCGTAACTCTCTGCGACATAATTTTTGTTATGACACTGTGCCACGGGTAGTCTTCTTTCTTTTAAAACATGTATAATTTCGTATCGACAAAGTTCTAATCAAATTGGTAATTGGTACGAACTCTACTTTTATCAAGTAGCAGTAATCCTCT
This sequence comes from Hylaeus volcanicus, assembly GCF_026283585.1. Lineage (NCBI taxonomy): Eukaryota > Metazoa > Arthropoda > Insecta > Hymenoptera > Colletidae > Hylaeus > Hylaeus volcanicus. Next base: position 2,295,202 of record NC_071984.1, on the reverse strand, counting down.
CGAAACTAGTCAACATATTATTTGCATTCGTCCACATCGCTGGCTGAGGTCCCTGGGCTGCCAGCGTGTGGAATATTTCTAAATTGGCGGTCAGTCGATTGTCACCTAAATACCTAAATGGGATAATTGGAGCTGGATTGGCCTTACTGGCTATTTTTAGCTGGCATCAAGGGGTAGACCCTATCTTGCCATCTAAAAATAATCAGATAGCGAATGGACCGTTGAATGTTTTCAGCTGCTGGCCCTCTTCGCCCCTAAGAAACCTCCGCTGCGTTTAAACACACAGAAACTTTACACGAGAGCCTAACGTTTATCCTTTCCTTTCCTTCTCAAAAATTTAAACATACAACCCACCTCGCGGACAGTTATTGCATTTTCTACGCGTCGTTCGCGACTTGCTAACAGGTTTAAGTCCATCCTCGTGGAAATGTCTTGCCAGTATGATCTAATTGTCTCTTTAAACACACGGAACTCGTGCGCATTCCTCGTTTATACAGCTTCAATAAACTTCTTGTCTTACGTACCACGTATCGCGTTTTACCTTGCATACTCTACAATTTGAATTGTTCCGATGATATTGCAGAGATATTTACAATTCGTCGTGGATTGAAAATATGTTCCTGATTTACTCCAGAAATTTTGGTCTTTTCGTCAAACGTTCCTTAGCGTCCAGAAATTCCTATAAGTCGAGTATCGTTACAACAGGAAGCTACACCACTTACTCGTTACTATAACAAAAAGTAAAACAATTATTTTTCTACTACAACTACAATTTAAATTGTTCCAATGATATTGCAGAAATATTTACAATGTCGTGGAATGAAATTATATTTCCGCATTGCTCCAGAGAAATTGTGCAAATTATCTACCATTGCCTCACGTGTTAGAGAAATATAAGATACGCAATGTTGATCTCTTTTTACAACAGAAAGCTGAACTATTTACTACAAGAAAGAGTCTCTGATCTCTAAATTGGAATGTTTCCGAGAGCCAAAGCTGCACCGGCGCTGCGTCGAGCCATAATCACTTGGAGATTGAAAGAGAAATATAGCGTACAGTTTTGCAAAGTGGAAAACAGAATGATTAGAGCACTTGGTGGTTCGTGGCTGGCGATGTGGGACGAGCACCGCATCGAAACTATGGTAAACACGCCGCGTAAACTTTCGTACGAAATTCGCGGCGCGTCCTTGCCATTCGGCCCGAGGAATCTAATTGATTTCCTAAACTAAACGAGTCTAATAGCCTCTTCTCTGCGAATCGTTCCCGTTCACGAGCCGCGTCCCGTTCGCAATTTCATGCTTGCGTGCTCGCCTGACTTCTGTCGTTCCTCCACTGTTGCACAATTTGTTAACTTAAAAATGCCATTCACTCGATTCTACCATTAAACTCGAATCAACCGGCGCGATACGTATCTACTCCAATTGAGGGATCTTTAATTCGAACGAGAATCTCAGCTCGACGATAAATTTAGACGATACGTTGCGAGCTTTATGGATGAAAATGTTTATAGCGATTATAATCGAGATGGGAAGGTTGAAATTTCCAGTTTGTTGGATCGTTGAAAAGAGAATGGTGAATCGTGCGAGTCGCTGCGGTACGTTTCAGAGAATTTGAGGAAATGAGGCATTTAATACGTCCGTTCACGAATAGTACACGTCGAGAACTAACGAAACAGGACATCGCGTCGAGTGTTATTGTTATTAAACAATAACACTCAAACAGGAGTCTGTTTACATTTAGGTTTTTCTTTGATAACAATTACTTCCTTTATGTTATGTCTTATTATATATTATGTCTAGACGAAACTTTGTATCTTCAAAAGTATTTGAACGAAGAAATAGAATAGAAAAATTAAGATAATATCGCGCTAGGTGAAACGTGGAGAAGCGAGCGTGACAATTGGCGTGACAATTGGCGCCTCGATAAATTTGTCTAAATACAATGGTTTTGTTTGCTCAGTTGGCATCGATTCCAGTTTACTCACGGACAAACGTTTCTCCTTGAAGCCTTACGAGCCTCTATCGCGAAAGCACTATTCCATTCCAACGAATCTATCGTTCCCGATGATCACATGTTTCTTTGAATAGACGGATCATTACTGACACGAATTTTCTCGACGCCATGTAGATTTATTGAAATGACTTTGCATCGAGACAGAGTCAAGTGGCGTACACGTTTCAACAAACAAACAATTTGATTCTGAATTAAACGATGATAAACGTGCGCTCTTATAGGCGTGCTTTCGAACAAAGGTTCTCGCACCGTCGCCAATTCCTTCAGAGTATTCCAGAGAAGGCGACGAACAAACAAATGAAAATTTCAACCTGCCTATCGTTCGAGTTTTCGCTAACGGCGCTCCTCATCAATGGAACCTCTGCTCGAGCGGTCGAGGGTCAATTGGTTATTAACTCGAGCAACCGTAACGGCTATTAAACCGTTTCATTGTCATGAATATTGCCATAAAAAAAGCAGGGAAATCACGCTAGGCCACGTTCTTCCATGAATCATTCCAAAGACCAACCATCAGCAACCACTCTTCCTTCATTAATATCGTTACCTACTGTAACAACAAAAAATGAATCGTAGAGTATCCAAAAGTATCTTTTATATCAACTTCTCGTTGTAACTTCTCCTTAATTGATTACTCCAAAACAGTATACAAGAGGATTCTAGAACCTCTTTGAAACTATTTACAGCCTGGTCCAATTCACCTATAACGTTAAAGCACAATGCGGATAAATTTCAGCTTCCACTGATACCTAACAGTCGAGTGGATGACCAGGGGCATCGAGAGACCATTACCTTATCGCAGTCTCCTTATCAATTTATCTCACCTGTCGGACGTTGACTTGACGGTCCCATTGGAGTAGAGATCGGCTGCCATGTCAATTGCAGCGATCCGCTCGCATCTCCCCACCCCGTATGGCGTTTGTCTTTCAGAAGTGCCTGTCGATTCCTGGTTAATCTCTCTGTCTCTCGGCGCTCGGAAAAAGAACCAGTTCACTGACAACGGTCGACCTTGACCTGTTTCGTTCTCACTGGACCAGCAACGCGGTCCCAAAACGCGATCGCGTTCTCGTTTCGCGTGGAAATCGACATCTCCCGCGAGATCCTTCTCCGCGATCGGTCTCTGGCCAGCTCGAACACGCGGTGGAACGGAATTCGTCGGGCAAAGAAACGTCACTGTTGCCAGAGACGCAGTCGGATCATCCTGAGTTCGCCGTCGACTGAACTATGTCAGACGGGGGCACTGTCAATTGGATAACTACCTACCGCGTGGAGAATACGCGTTGATATCGTTCAGATCCGATCAGCCCCCTCCTGGCTCTCCATTCACCTCCTGAAAGTGTTAATTCGCTTTTAATTTCAGTTGTCATAAAACATCAACGATAATATACATGCTACATACAGGATAAGACATACTTTCGTTCAACATTCGATTCTTTGTGAAGATATGAATTTACATGAACATCCACGGTCCAGTAATAATGAAAGATAACGGCCTCGAGCAACGCACGCATACCAAAAAACGAACGTTGCTCTCGTAGAGCATGCGTGGGATTATGTCGGATTGGAAGACACGAGCTACCCTGTTTTTCCTCGCTAATACTACATCGTGCTAGCTCGAAGGCGAATCGTAGCGATCGGCACGGGGAAGACTAATTTATATCATACGACGCGAAGCACGTCAGCTCAATCACGATCGACCTTGCCGACTGGCTCTGTTTTTCGCGGGATGGTCGTTGTCTTGAAAGATTCGTCAACACTTTATGCTGATTTCTGACGTCACTGTCTCATTCGCGACGATGATCCTCGTTTCGTGATATTTAACGAATTTTCTGATATCACTGGAACGATCCCTCGCAGAATTGTTCCGTGACTTCCGCCTGGAAATTAAAGGAACTAGTAGAAATTAAAGGAACTAGTGGAAATTAAAGGAGGAGTATACTAAAGAAAGCGATTGGCAAAGTGGACCATTCAGGCCTAATTCAAGGTTCGCGTCTTTTTCGACGAATTATCTTGTCTAAAAAGAAGCCGGCTCTTCGGTTTAGCCAAGAGAGAATTGCAACGTTCCTGATGACAGCGCTATCCTTTAATCGTATTTAGTGACATTGCGTTGCGTCATCGTTCAAATTCAAGCTTCGACGGAGGTCTCAGTCAGTGTTGGAGACCTATCAAACTTGATAAAGCATAAATCGCGCGTGGAGGGTTCTGCCAAGTGGGAATGGAAGTGGAGTGAATCAGTCGTTTAATAATGTAACTGACAAAACGGTAGAACGATCGTCGATTATTGATGGACTGTGCGTCTCGCAGCTCAAACCCTCTGACTTTCAGTATTCCTTATCGCAAGCCACATTCGTATCTCGATGCCATAGCTTTACTTCACGACTTTCCAGTTTCGTTACCTGCTTTCTTTCTGTGATTTCCAGGTGGCTACCCTCGCGATGATGACGCAGGAGGCCATTACAATCTGCAAGAGATGCAACTCTAGTTACTACGGTATGCCCAAAATGTACGACGGGCCACGAAACTCTTTCCAGCTTCGTCAGAGCCTTCCTCTTGTTAGAGACGTCTCCTACTTACCCGAAGAAAACAACGTTGAGGACCAAGAAGAGAAGCAGCAGCCAGAACACCAGGCCGTGAATAGAGATAATAGAAATTTATCGTCGGTCGGTTCTGTATTAGCCAACGAGAAATAAACGTTTTCTTCGATGACATTTCTGACGGTTTTCTTCACAGGGCTACCGTAATCTTTGCGAAACCGTTAAGAGAAAAGTGCAGTTGGACGATACCGAGTACGAGTACCAACCGCCGCATTATTACGAGGTCTATTGTAAGAATTATTCTTTCCTCGACAGTAGCCAGCTCGTCATGAATCCACCGAAGCAGGTAGATGCGGAATAACGTTCACTTCTTCTTCTTCTTCTTCTTCAGCATGACAATTCGTCGATTCTTAACTTTCGATGGTTGGCGAGTCGTCGCCAGCAAAACTTCAAACCTGGAAGATATTAAATTTTCATTTAGTTTGACGCGAATATAAAATTGAAAACTTGGAAGTTTCTCATGAAATTTAATTTTCGCGACGAACTTCTAACTTTTCAATTTTTAGTTTCGAAACTAAGCGTCCTACAAATAAACTGCAAATGTAAAAAAGTATCGAGGACGGGTATGTGCACCCTTCGCAGTCAAAGGGTTAATCAAGGAGGATTACCAACCTCTTCGAGTGTTTCTCACGCGTCCTTCTTTCACGTGCTCTTTTAGAAATGCGTGCACCCTGGATTTCATTGCGTGCAAAGAGGTCGACCTCTGTTTCTGGTGAGACGACGCTGGGACAGCGAGTGTTGGGAACCTTTCGTTAAAGAGATCGCTAGCGGTTGCGACTGCATGTGGCCAGAGGCTGTTCTCGGAGACATAACCGATCATTATTCCACGAGTCGGATTAAGTTAGACCAGGGATTAACGATATAAGAACGAAAAGTAGGAATGGCACTTACATTTCGTCTTAAGTACAGATCTATCATTGTGCAAATTATAAATTGTAATATTTATGTAGTGTATGGTATATGGTATTTACAGTAATTGTTATCTATTTTATTTTATTTAATTCATGTAATGTATGCGACTGATTTCGTTGTTTATGCGTGACTACGTATGCTTAATAAAGGAAGAGAGTTCGTTCCGTAATTTTCCACCTATAAAAACTAATTCCATTCGATGACTGTTTATTTGAAAAGGTTCTCATATAAAAGTATTCTGTTTTTTTTTCGTAATAATTCATTGTACATTATTGTCCCTGGTTATTTAAACGAGTTCGCCTTATGTTTGGGTAAAAAGTGGAATCCCTCGGGCACTTTTCCTAGTAGCATTTCCCTGAAAATAATAACGATGCTCAGGATTAAAATAGTGTCGTCTCGAATGCAACCTTTAATAACGAGTAGCTTCCTTACGATAATTTAATCCAATCGGCACAGTTCGAACTCGCCATAAGCGTTTCTATGTCGTCGCGACCTCGGTAAAACGGAGGCCTCTCATTTATTCTTTGCGGGGGTCTCTCCAAAATCCCAACGGGAATATATCTGCATACAAACAGAATTTAATTGTTTATTTGAAATAAAATTACGCGTCTATTAACCAATGAAATACTAATTATAAAGAACCTGCCTATGTAAAAATGAAATCCATTCCAACATAAATCTCCTCGTCGTTTCGACACCACGGGTGTCCGAGCCCCAGTGTTCGAGACCATAATTGGCATACTTCTTTAACATGTCGAATCTCTCCGAGCTCGACACGTCAATCAACTTTCTTTCTTTTATTTCTGTAAATATCCATGGTTTTATTAACGCCCCACGACCTATGGTAATACCACTCACATTGGAGTAAGTATCTCGAACTCTTTGATAGTCGTCAAACGACAAAATATCGCCATTTCCGAATACTGGTGTTGGCTGGGCTGCTTTTGCACACTTTTCAATGTACTCCCAGTCAGCCAATCTCGTGTATCTTTGCTCGCGAGATCGTCCATGAACCTAATGGCACATTATATAATTTAATACACATATATATTAATGCGTTCTAGCATAATAACATAATGCAGTAATTAACTTACTCACAGTAATCATGGACACACCCCACTTGTGAAACTTTGGCATTAGGTTGTGTGCAACAGGTTTGTCTATGTAGACACCGGTCCTAGTTTTTACAGTTAGAGGTATGTTCATGACTTGGCTAACAGATTTTACAACGGTTTCTAGGACATTTAATCGATTGAGCATACCACTGCCACCTCCTTGTCGATAAATCAAATCTATAGGACAACCGAGGTTCAAGTCGATGAAATCAACATCGATTTCCTCGGTTAACAATTGAGAGCACCTCGTCAGTACTCCTGGATTATTACCGCATAGCTGTACGCCAAAGATGTTCTCCGATTCGTGCCTTTTCACCAGCGCCCACTCTTCGTGAGCTCCTTTCAGTATCCTCGGTGCCAGAGCCATTTCGCCGCACGTTATATCTGCTCCATACTCTTTGCAGATTCTTCTAAAAGGCAAGTTGCCTACCGTCGTCAGAGGGCTAAGGACTATTTTATTTTTCCAATCTATCTTCTTCTTCTCCTCATTCCTACATTTGATCAAGTCATAATCCTCCACTGGGCCAATTTTCTGTTCCGTATTGTGTATCTCGGGTGTTTCATTTGTAAATTTGGAAATACTAGTGTCCAAAGTGCAACCATTTTCTACTTCCGCTTTGTTTGCATCCAAAGGTTGCTCAGATTCCGAAGCACAGCCATTCTTTGTATCTGATTTGTCTGCATTGTCCAGCTTCTTCCTAGATGGTTCGTTTGCCTTAACTATTTTCTCAGCTTTAGCGAAATTATACTTGTACTTCCGCAGTTGCATTTGCAGACTTTTCGTTATGTGGTTCTTTGTGGAGGATGGCCTCTTTTGATACTCTTCTTCCTTTTCCTTGTTGACGATATTTAAACCATCCTCTGTCAAATGTTTAGAGCCCATTCTACAGGCTGCACCTCTAGGACATCTGCCAGTCAAATTAAAAAGATAGCATTCCGTTCCAATGTCCTCTGGCTTTATCTTTAAATATTCCATCCTGTTGTGCAAAAATGTACATCGTTTGTTAGTGCATTGTTTTTCAGGTTCGTCTACCGTTTGATCTGCTATCCATGGGCACAGGTTCAACTCGCGCTGTGCCTTAAACGGAGCTGGTCTGGCTTTATTCTGACCTCTGAGCTTTTCCTTCTTGTTGTCATGTTTATATTTTTTACATGGTGGTTCAGCTGACAAAGGAGGATCTTCAGAGATAATTGTGTTGGTGGAAACCTTCTCTTTATCGCTTTTCGTTAAACACTCTTCGCTTAAGAGTCTTACATGGTCTTCGAGGATATACCTACAATTTTATCATGGCTTTACTACACGATAGTAGTTGACAAATATTATATAGTATTTAACATGTAGTTAACAATAATAAACAGCTTATATTTTATGGGAGAATTTTATAATTAATAATTTTCTTACGACAGAGAGTCACGTGACACCTGAGAATCGAGGTTAGGAAATACACGAGCGTGACAATAATTTTAGCATGGTTCTAGTGTACATCCACGCGATTAATAACAACAAATGGGTTGTGTTTCGTGGAAAAACATTGTAATTGGTTAATTTTTAGCGATAGAAAGTCATGTGACACCTGCATTTCAAGGTTAGGAAAACACGCAGTTGTTACGAATAGGAATAATTCTCGAGCAAATGATTAATTATTGCAAGCACGATAATAATAGCTTACTCTGCTTTTATTAAACATACGCCTTTTTGTTTATCCTCGCTATAATCGAACGAACAATCGTCAGCACATTTCTCACTGTAATCCGCCATTTTTAATGGAGACGATTGGAGACGATGTACCAAGTCACGTGACCACATTCATTTCGAATACGAATTGCGGGAACTTTTAAAGTAGGTAAGAACAGCAATAATTTTATCAGACGTCGTATAAAACGAAACAACGCGGTAACATGTATAGTAAAAAGTTGTTCAGGATAATGAATTTTATATTTCAATTATATCAATTTTTTCTCCCTCTTTTTTCTTTCTTTCATTAATGATATAAATAACGAATTTGTCAAGTCATTATTTCTACACCTGATTGTAAGTTCTGTATTTATACAATTTGCTTTTAAATCGCGTAATCGAACTACTCGTTTATTCATGGATTAAAGAAACAGCTTCGATTAAATTTAATTAAGAAAATATAAAATCGTAGCGTACAGTACTAAATCGCGTATATATATATCTTGAAAATCAATTGTTCCGAATCAGACATTATTGGCTCGATTAGTACGCTTCTCATAGTCGAATTGAACTCATTGCCATCGTAATTAATTAGATAAAGACATCCAAGATATAAATAGAGTGTTGATTACACGTTACGTAAGCTACCTAACGAAGAGAGAGTCGAGATTGGCAAATACACTTTCCTTTCGAAAATTCTGTTGCCACTCAAGGCTGCTATCTTGACGACACGTAGTCTCGATCGAGAAGATTTCGTGAATTCCTCGAACTTACGAGTTAGATAAGTTTTATTCGAGTTTCGAAAGTGCGAGAGTAAAGTATTACGTAAATATTACAATTAACATAGTTATGTAATCAAAGATCTAGGCGCTGTAGTGTACTTTACACTCCAATAGATGCATGGATGCATTTAGAAACCGGAAGGATTACTAATTCGCTTTGGGAGCGCTAAGCGAGCGGGTGAATTTTTTTCTGATAACAGTGAGCGGTTTCCATGTTTTGGAGGGAAAACGTACAGCGACGCGCAAGCGCAGTACTTCTCGTGTCAGTAATGTATCCATCGCGACAATGAAACAGGCGCCTTGGTCACCCCACAGAATGGGTGCACATTTAGCAAAGGCAAGTGTTGATTCTCTTGGATTCCTCTAATCGAAGCGACTAGGCACTATAGGCTTGAATAGACGGTCGATGCAGAGAGAATCCAAGAATCGCTTAACAGTGTCTGCGATATAAATATAACAGAATTAGGACGAGGCATCGTTTCCTATAGCTACAGTAAAAGTTTTAAATCCAACTGGCAGTACTACAGGTATAGGAAACGATGATTTGTTTCTTTATTTTACAAGGATACCTATTGACCCAGGCTTGTTTTTTACAATTCACCAGTCTCGCGCACATGTGTTTTTTTTCACATTTACATTTTTTTATACATTTGTCACCCCCGCCCCCAATCCCTTGCGCTTAGTTTGGATACCTCGGGATCGCTAAATCCGTATATACTATAGCTACATTTAATAATTAAACATAGCTACAGCCCCTGAAGGCAACGATGATTCATGACAATTCTTCTATCTTTCTATCAATCTTTGGGGGCGATTAAGGCGCCCTACTAGATACTTTCCTGCATGAGCGGCAGCCATTACTACTGGTGCCACTGCGCATGCGTTGGAGTCATCGTTGAGCCACCGTGAGCCACCGTGAGCGCTCTCGGAGCGATAATCCGAATACACCAAATGGCGCCTAAAATATCTCTGACCTATTTCAGCATACAAAAAATGCATCGTATACTATATTTCCTATGCCACTTTGCTTTTACGAGTTCCCTGTAACCCTACCAATCCTTCCGCGCAACAATCGTATCACAGAGTTCGAGAAATACAAAGTTATACATGTTTCTCGCGGTCAACGTGGATTCGAACGGGTGAAATCTGCCCCTGCTCCTACTTTAGCCTCCACTCCTCTTCTACTCGCACTCACACGACGATGGCAAGGTTTTTGCACACCAAAGAAACGTTAGACGAACCTTGAATTGATTAGTATTGTTCAGGAATCGACAAGACCCGACTAGACCGACGATGCGAGTCGTGGCGAGCAGGAGCGTGTTGAAATATTTTCGTTAATCGTTCGAAAACGTCGCCTTCCCCCTCTACTGTAAGTTAGCAACGTACAGTAAGCATAAATTAATAAAATTTATTATCCACGTGTAACGATCGTTCGATATCAATTAGCCGAAAGAGTAAATTAGCACTAGAAACTTAGTAATAGATAAGCAGACACCGGACTGTCGGTGGAATTGAACAAAGCGAATTTGTAAATGTAGTAAATAGTGATATGTCACTCAGACAATTGTAAACTGTACGTGAGATCATGTAAGCCTGATTGTAAATAGATTTTTTAGAAGATTAAATTGTAAATGGATTTATAGGCGATAAGAAGTATTATTAATACTATCGAAACTGATGCGATTGGCTGTCATGTATCATTTTAATTATGTATGTATTTGAATGATGTGAACTTTACCTGTTGATTCACAAAAGTTTTGTTCACTTTGTACGAGTCAATTATTAATAATTGGACCTCTTAGATACTATTGATAAGTAATGAATCTAAGCCTAGTCAAATTATTACAATGATCTTGATTCTATCCTTGGTGTTAGCAAATATTGCTCAAGGTACATCATAAAGATAGGAGGTATAGTAAAAGAGACTAATATAGATAAACATTGCAACAGATTAAAGTGTTGCTAGCGAAACTCTTGGTATCAGTTTAAGAAAATTAAATTCTATTGTTCGTTAGAGAGTAGCAAGTTAACTGTTATATCTGTCACGGTAATTAAAAGTGAACAATCCCTACATGTGTATGCAATTAAGCCATTCTCAAGTTACAGGCAAAACAAAAATTCAAACAAATAAATAGAAATTTGAAAAGTACATTTAGGACTCTGGTACTATTGAACAAACCCAAAGATTATCAACTTTTACAGATTTATCTATGCGGATCCGTCCAAATACCTGACACGAGACTAATTGTTGTTCCACCGATAGTATGAGCGAATCAGGTACATTGCAATGGGAGGATTACATGGTCATAGCAGCCACGCTGGTCATAAGTATAGGTATCGGTATTTACTATCGATTCACTGGTGGACGTCAAAAGACAATGGAGGTATGTATTCCTTTCTCTATAAAAAGACATTGATTATTAGATTACTTTGACACCAAAGCTACATTTCCACAGGAATATTTCAATGCCAGTCGATCCATGAGCATAGTACCTGTGGCAATAGCCCTGGTAGTTTCCTTCATGTCTGCCATCACGCTATTAGGTGTTTCTGCTGAGAACTACACGTATGGAACACAATTTGTAGCAATCAACATATCGTACCTGATTGGAACACCTCTGGTTTGCTATGGATATTTACCAGTATTTTATCAACTACAAGCCACAAGTGCCTATGAGGTCTGTGCAACAAGTAAACTTGACAGAAACTCTTGTGAACTACGAATTTAGACTTGAAAGTTTCATTGTTTTTTCTAGTACTTAGAGAAACGCTTTGGAGCAAAAGCTAGGACAATGGCTAGTTTCGTGTATTGGGTTCAGCTACTTTTGTATTCAGGCGTCGTGCTTTATGCCCCTGCTTTAGCGTTAGAAGCCACCACGGGAATTTCTAAAACTGCCAGTATTATCATAATCGGGCTTGTTTGCGCCATGTATTCGAGTATAGGAGGCATCAAAGCTGTGCTAATAACCGATGTGTTTCAAGGACTGCTTATGTTCGTTGCTGTCTTTATTATCATTGGCACAGCCGCTAAAGAAGCTGGAGGATTAGAAGACATTTGGCGAATAGCGGAGGATGGCCACAGAATCGAGTTCGACAGGTAAGCTAACTCACAGTCGAACAATTTAGTCAGAGAATCTCTGGTTTCAAAATACTGTTTTATAGTATTTCTGTAGACCCTACGGTGCGCCACACTTGGTGGTCGCTCATTATCGGAGGTTTGTGCACATTCTTGTCGCTGTATGGGGTGAATCAAGTCCAAATACAACGCATGATGACAGTCAAGTACGTATTGCAACACGTGTAAGAATATAACGTTGAATAATTTATTACGAATGTTTGTAATGATTTCAGGGACATGAAAGCAGCACAGAGAGCGCTCTGGATATCCTGGCCAATTTTAACGCTACTTTCGATCACTACGTGTTTCTCAGGGTTGGCGATATACAGCAAATATTATAGATGCGACCCTCTTACTAAGAAACGAATATCGTCGACTGACATGCTGATGCCTTTGTACGTTATGGACACCATGTCTGACAAGCCTGGACTCCCCGGTCTCTTTGTTGCAGGTAGAATTTTCAACTTTCCAGCTCAACGCTTTATTTACCAAGGCCTATTTATAGACTTTTTGATTCCAGTGTTTACCTTCTGGAACTTATTCACAATTGCAATTTTGTTCAAATTGCAAAGTAGTTTTAAATAGCCTGGTAAATAAAATGTCGATAATAATTCCGAGTATTTAGTAAAATTTTATCGTATAACATTAAGCCATAATACACGAATGATCGTTAATATTAATTTCACTGTTTAGGCATTTTCAGCGCTGGCCTAAGCACTATTTCAGCGGCTCTGAATTCTTTAGCGGCGGTAACAGTAGAGGATTACTTGAAACCTGCCTGTAAAATGTGCCGAGGCAATGATTTTTCGCTTTCAACGTCATCGAAATTGGCCAAATTGCTCGCCTTCACGTATGGTATCTTTTCAATAGCGCTGGCCTTCTTAGCTCAGTTCTGGGGTAGCGTTTTGCAGGTAATTGTTTAATAAAAACAAACTTTAGGTACAACTAAAGGTACTTTCTCTAGAAATTAAACGAATATTAATTGCATAACTGCAGGTCAGCTTGACGATATTCGGCATAGTGGGAGGGCCATTGTTAGGCCTGTTTACTCTTGGCATGCTCACGGAAACTGCGACAGAAATTGGATCGGTGACGAGCGCCAGTGCGGCTTTAGCTTTTTGCTTCTGGATTGCTTTCGGATATCCCAGGCCAAGTCCACCGATTTTGCCAGTGTCTATCGAAGGCTGTGCTGATAATGCGACCATCTCTGCTTCGAAGGCATTCACAACGTTTGCACAGTAAGGGAAAATGTAGCTCGACAAAGTTTCTACAGCGAAGAACACTTTTTTTTCTTTCGTCTTTTACCATCTTGGTAGCAAACGATATTAACGTCTTCCTTCGTTCTAGGAGTACAGGTGACTCGTCTTATCTCTACTTATACCGTATCTCGTACATGTGGTACGGTCCACTTGGGTTCGTGATAACGTTCGCGATAGGACTATCGTTCAGTTACTGCCTAAATCTGCTGTCTAAGAAAGAGAAGGTCGAGTTGGACCCCAATCTGTTCTTTCCTGTAATAAGGAACCGTATATACCGAAGACGCGAACAAACGTTGAGATCAAAGAGCAACGAAACGCCAAAGGATACCTCAGCACAGAGGAAGTATATGTTTACTGATAACAAGCCTGCCAGCGAAGAGAATATGGACGAAGTTTGTACCACGAAAATATAGGGCAATGCCTTTGACTTAGCCTTTGTTTATTTTAAATGTTGACATTCCGTAAATACCTTGATGGATTGCTACTTAACAAATAGATTGCTCAACTGTTTAGATGTCGAGTAAATGTCTTCCATAGATTGTCTTTAAACTGCCACTTTTGTATCTTTCTTATTTTTAAACATACCGAGCGAAATTTATATCGACACTTGATTGTCACGTTTACGCGCTATGCTACTTATCACGCAACGTTCCTAATCTTTATATGATGTATAAATTCGATTCCAATGTAACGAATTGTATTACGTATTTATTAATGTTGTTCACATCGCTGGTCGAGTCGAAGTTTACATTGAAACTAAATTGATTAAAATATTAGAGTAGAGTATTATTACTAATTGTTTTAAGTTAATGGTACTTTTGTGTCGTGTAATTTATGTTGTTTCATTAAAGTGACGTTGAATTTAGAATTTTCTTTGTATTTTTCTCCAACAACGCTCCTATATTTCAATGTAATGAAAAAGATGTAAGAGAAAAAATGTTCTTTCTCGAACGCTATTATTATATTATTGAAAAAAATGGATTACTGGTGTCGATAGATACGTTAATTAAGGATTTAGACAATTTCGTTTGTCACATTCAAGTTGTTCCTTTCTTATACAAAGGGATGGACTTTGTGATCGTTTTTCCAGAGGTGTATTTCCAAACACCAAGTGGAGATAGGAGAGTCAAATCTAATCGAATCCAGTTCAACGATCTTCCCTTATTTTTCGTTCTGTTTGCGGATATTTGGACTCCATTGATGCCCTGAAATTTTTCAACGGAAGCTGATTAGATCAAAGCAATAAAGAGAGAGACAAACGCGTCTTCGCGAGGTCTCTTTGAAGTCTCCGATGGAGGGAAGAAGGATGATCCAAGGTGCTCCCCAAGACAACCGAGCAGCCCGGATAGAACCAACAGCGGTCAGTTAAAACCAGTTTCAATTTGTCTGTTGGTCAGCGCTTCGATCGGCGGCATGGGCGCTTTTTAATTATTTCAACGGCGAAACTCGACCGTTCTTTTCCATGTTGGCTCCGCCAACTGGCAATTAATCCATCAAGAAATCCAGCGACGTTACACGATCCGGGACGAAGGTGTCGAGTGCCTTCGGTGGCGTGCTCCACCCTTTCCTCTGTGGAAAGGACTTGGACATAATTTATACGTTCAGGTTTCAATACATTTAGATATAAGTTCTATTTACAAACATAACTTTCAATAAAGAAACTACAGGTCAGCGCGTGGTTCAAGTCTGATTCGTTCAAAAAAATGTAAACAAACCCTGTTTTCGTCATTCCTTTTATTATTAATAAACATAAAATCATCGAATGTGGCATAAAGAAATGAAATAAAATGAAACGTCGAAGATAGGCCAGTTCGTGAATGATTGAAACTATAAGACTACCTATCGCACAAACCATAATCAAAATAAGAGGTATTCACCTTCCTCATTCGTCCCTGTTTATTTTCCTAAGACTCTCGTATCGTCAGGCATCAATGTACGAAGTCAACGGTTCTCCAGTTCCGGCTAGTACCGCGTCTGAAATCGAAGAAAACATTGAATGAAGATCAGTCTAAAAGTTTGTTTAAAGAATGCAAAGGTATTCGTACATGTTCCTCGTCGTCTCATGGAGCGTGAGAGGTGTTCTAGCTTGAAGCTGTGGTTCGCTGTTCCACGGGAAAGAGATCTTTTCGCAGAAAGAAGGGTAAGGATCACACTCGACCCATGAAAAATACCCAAGAAAAACTCTGCGAGTCCCTCGCTTCGCTCTCTTCCCTCTGTCCGTGTTCCACGAGTTTTACAAGCGCAAATAAAACCTTAAGCTGATAGAAATAGAAGCGTCCTAAGAAAGCGTTAATACAGTCATCGAGTCGCGGGGTCAAACGATGCAATTAGGGAGATCGCAGTTTCAGGAAGCTCGTTTCATTTCTCCGCAATTTCTGTTTAAACATTCACCCTCGCTGTATCTATACGAACGCTATTATTTACAAACTATCGCTAAGGTCCCTGGCGAACAATTAATCAACCGATCGTAGAACGTCTCCTCCAGTGGCGCGTTTCTTCCTCGAGCGCAGGGTACATTGTCTCATCAGCGCAATTGTCGCTGGTGCACGCGGCGTGATCGTTGTTGTTGTTTCCCCAAGTCCGCGGATTGGAAGAAACACGCTGGAAGGGGATGCTTCGTATAAATGGGCACATGTCGCAATTAAAACGACAGACTGAAATCGTTCTTCGCTTAATTCGCTCGGTCTCAGCTCGAAACGAGAAGCGCGAAGCTCCTAGCTAATTAGTCGCTACGCTCGCGTGGCTCCACCGAACTTGTTCGTTCTTGGTATTCGTTCTCAGCCTGTCGTTCGTGGGCCACAGGATTGAAATCGCGCATACATGCGTTACGTCAGGAAAACGAGCAAGATCATTCAACTTCAGTTTCGTACGTTCTTACTGGCTAAGCGGGCGCGATAGTACCTAATAGGACCTCCGGGAAACACTCCTCTTTCGGCGCAGGGAGTTCGGCCTACGCTTGCTCGATCGGTGTCTACGAGCTGAAGAGGTAAAGTTTTAAACTTAAAGTACTCTTCTCTTGTTTGAGATTTGTTTGCGGGCAAAGTAGATGACGAACGCTTATGAAATTTGGTACGTTTGTTTGTGTACGTAAAAGGGTACGGTAAATTTACAAGTGGTCCGATCAATCTGTGCCAAAGTTATTTACGATGTTCTACATTAGTGAAGATTAAAGAGAAACAAATTAACACATTGTTGACCAGCAATTTTATATTGAAGCATTGAAATTATTTACATAAAGTCCAGTGAACTTCACTTATATTTTACCATCGTAACGAATTGAAATTAAATATTTGACACAAATTGAAATAGATAATGCAAGTGCAAACACGAGTTAACAATGTGTTGAGACGGTTGCAAATTTCATTGAATTTTCTATGTACATGTGTAAAGAAACAATAAGAGGTAAAAATATTGAGACGCGACTCTTTGAAGCCTAAACGAAGTTGAAGTTCACGGTCAATGTCACTTCAGAGAGCGTCTCTGCGAGTCTCCTCGTAGGGAAGACGCGCAGAGTACCATTTAAGAGTTTTCAAAGTCTATGCTAGTCTATTAAACGGAAACTGGTATCAACCAGAAACAACGAGATTCCTTAACGACGATCAAATGTCCGCGTTAATAGCCGCGCGACGTCTGTACAAATCTTTCTAAACGATTACGCGCCCAATGGGCGACGAGACGCTCGATAATCGTACCGTTCAAATCGAAGGCAGTTCGTTACACTTTGCTTACGTAAGGGTGTTACAATCGGTTAGATTATTCGTCTAACCAGACTAAATCGATTAAAGCTAAATCTATCGGCGTATCGGTTTAACGATCTAAAGAAACCTAACATATTTCTACAATTATTATTATCCTTTTTTTTTTGTATCGAATTCACTATTTGTTAAGATAAGAATAAAAGCATCCCAACGCGATTTTCGTGGAAGTTCCAGGAAGATGCAGTCGCGATTGCTCGTGCTGTTCTTCTTCTTCGCCGTGTCTTCAGCGGAACAGCGGCCCTCCGAGGATGACAAGTGCCTGGGGGAGCATCCAGTCCTGCTGCATTATTTCTCCTGGGTCGACTACGTCATACTCGCTGGGATGCTGTTAATCTCGTCCCTAATTGGAACTTTCTACGGGTTCTTCTCCAAGAAACAGGAGACCAGCGAGGACTTCCTGCTGGGTGGCTCCAATATAGGAACCTTCCCCATGGCGATGTCCCTAGCAGCCAGCTTTATCACCGCCGTCGAACTTCTTGGCAACCCTGCGGAGATGTATGAACAGGTATCGAGATGCACATTTAATTAATTGCGCTATATAGTTACTATTTAGTTAGTATAGTAGTATAACAAGTGCAGAAATTAGTGTCAGTATTATAATAATGAAAAGAAAGCTACCTTGCTCGATAGAGCCTCGGAACGATATCTTCATGCGCCATAACCGCCTGTTGAACCCCAAAGGGGACCCAGTTCTGGATGAGTTGCTTGGCGTTCGTCGTAGTCGTGCCCATCACCTCCCACCTGTACCTGCCGGTCTTTATGAAGCTCAGGCTGACCTCCAGCTACGAGTATCTGAACCTCCGCTTCAATCGCCACTGCAGACTGCTCGCGAGCGGATTGTACATGCTGCAGATGGTCCTCTACACGTCCGTCGCGGTGTACGCGCCAGCGTTAGCTCTAAGTCACGGTAAGTCGTGCGAGAAATCGGCAAGATGAATGCTTAAATTAACTGCGAGTCTTCTTCTTCCAGTCACGGGCCTGAATACTTACATAGCCGTCACTCTAGTCTATGTAGTCTGTATTTTCTACGCCTCCCAGGTGCGTATCTCGTTTAATTCGGTTAGAGTTTCAAGGAAGAGACTCTGGGCGAGACTATGACAAAGCTACGAATGCAACCATCGTTCCAGGGTGGAATGGCAGCCGTCATAATGACGGACACGTTCCAAAGCGCGGTGCTGCTTGGCTCCCTGTTCCTCGTCCTTGGCTACGGTATGTCCTGGGAGGGCGGTCTTCCAGCGGTGTGGGAGACCAACCAGAGGTCTGGGAGAATGCAGTTCTTCGACATGGACACGAGTCCCACCGTCAGGCACAGCTTCTGGAGCGTGACGGTTGGCGGGACCATCTACTGGACCACCATGTTCTGCAGCAATCAGGCGTCCGTCCAGAAATACCTCAGCGTGGAGACCATCGGCCAAGTGAGAACGTGAGTGACCCAAGGACATTCTCCAGCTGTTGTTTCGTTCCTTACTTTACTTTCCTAACTCCGTACTCTCTTATATTACCGTAGGGCACTGTGGGTATCCGCATTTGGAATGATAATCATCTACACAGTGAACTTCCTGACCGGTATGGTACTCTACAACGCGTACAAAGACTGCGATCCTCTGCTGGCTGGCTACATAACCAGCCAGGATCAACTTCTGCCACTCTACGTGATGAACTTCATGGGCAGGCTCAAGGGCGTGCCTGGTTTCTTCGTTGCTGGGATCTTCGCCGCCTCCCTAGGGTAATTTCAAGAAATCAACAAGTATATATTGATCAACTGGTGATGTTAACGTTGTTTAAAAATAATGCAAATACAGAGTAAAGATTTGTACCTGCCTTAGGAGACAAATGTTTGGTTAATTATAATTCCTCTCGTTGTTAGGACTGTGGCGAGCGCGTTGAACTCCCTGGCGGCGATCACCTGCGAGGATATCCTTCAGGGCCTGTTCAAGATACAGTTGCCAGCCAGGAAGGGCGCGATTTACGCTAGGTGGATCAGTGTCTTCTTCGGTGGCCTTAGCTTTGCCTTGGTCTTCGTCGTGGAACGCCTTGGCAGCGTTCTTCAGGTATCGGATACTTTCCTACGGTTCGTTACAAGTCGAGGATTTATATCTTTGCATACGTAAACATTCGTGTATCAGGTGGCATTGTCGTTCAACGGTATGGTCGGAGGGATCACTCTGGGATTGTTCTCCCTGGGCATGTTTGTGCCGTGGGCGAACGCTAAGGGAGCAGTGTCAGGCGCCATCGTCAGCCTGATAATCGTCCTCTGGATTGGAATCGGCGCCCAAGTCGCCGTCTTCGGGGGCCAGATCCACTTGGACGGCAAGCCAGTGTCGATAGACGCTTGTCCCTGCATCGACAATGGCACTGATGTCATCTCCAGTCATGTCAACGAGGACGACGACAACGTTTCATCGATATACAAGGTAAGGAGAACGAAATCTCTCCCTTCGAAGCTTGCCAGAGTCGCCATAAATTCTCTAGGTGTTAAAGTATTCCTTGAACCATTCGCAGATCAGTTACTTGTGGTACAGCGCGATAGGCTGCATCCTGACGATCCTGGTGGGAGTGCCGATCAGCTTCGCCACGAGCTACCAGAACCCCTCTGATCTCGACCCAGACCTGCTGAGCCCTCCTATCGCTGCTCTGGTCCGTCTCAAGGCCAAACCGCTCGCCAACGTCCAAGGGATCGCCAACTACGGTCTGGAGTTGGACGACGAAAAGTTGCAGATGGAAAACAACAAAAGCCCAGCGTGAAGGTTATCGTTATCAGTGAAGAACTCGCGTCGAGTCTCGAGTTAAGCGGAGGAACTTCCCTGGCAGAGTTTTCATTTGCTAAGCTCGTCCTGTGCGGTCTGCTGGGAACGTTCAGTCTTTACACGAAGAAGAACTGGTCGAAACTGAGCGTCCAGGGCACTCGCAGACCTCCACTTTTATTCCTGTATTTAATTATGATTTAGATTTAAGGCACGACGATAGATCAAAGGGAAAATCATGTTGTTCCGGGGGAAACACTGGGGAGCTGTACTCGAGTACTTTGTTGGCCAGCAATGGTGACTCTATTCTGTTTCTATTCCATCCCAAGGATCACAGGATCCTAAAAAAGTGGACCAGGTTCCAATGGCGACGATTGATACTCTTGGAAGATTCAATTGATTCGCTACCAACATTTCTATCCTTTAAAACAAGTTCCTGAAACAGTAAAGGAGGAAAATTAGCGCAACGATCAAGGACACGAAGATACATGAATTTATACTCAGCTTTGATGTTTGCACAGTTAGTAAGGCGCTGTAAGTTCTAAATCTGGCTGGAGATTAGAAAAGCAGCTGGCTTGGCACCCTCTTTCACGGTGGTTCCCCTGAGTTCCAGATCTGCGAGACAAATTAAACAGGCTTGTAAACCAAAGCAACTACTCCTCCGAGGTGGTCCCTGAAGACTCACCTGTGAGCACTTCGAACGATCAATTTGTCGATTGAGGGAGAGATTTTTCAAACCCTGTGGATAGTCTGAGAAGACTCCCTGTCAGGAGGCGACTCGCGATAGGGTAGAATATAGTTTATTTATGGCACTGTTCGATACCGTACTTATGGGCAAATTTCAGCCGTACCTAGGCGAGGCGTTAACAATTAATCATTTTTACCCTTCGAGGACGAGTACTTTATACAAGCGCTGGACGCTTAGTAAACGAAGTAATTCAGTATACAAATATTTTAATTAGAGTCTTAATTAGAGTCTTAATAGTTTTAATTAGAATCTTTAACCGGAGTCTGTTATTGAGTAAATTATGTAAATAAGCACGTGTCTCGTCCTCGAAGCGTTTACAACAGGTGATTCTTTCTAAAAGAAGAACGCTTTTTCTCGATCATTTTTCATTGATATTAACGCCTCGTCTTATGGTTGTCTCTTTTTCTCCGATACCGTGAATATGTAAATCACAATTGACTGCGGATGTGTACTTCGTTTTCGTTCGTATGTGTGTGTCTTTCTCTCTTCTTTTTTACGTAGTCGAAGACAAGAAATCAACGCGACTCTAGCACGCGCGGATATGTAACTCGTTACGTTCGTTTTACCACACGAATTTATTTTATCGTGAGCTGCTTCGTTTCTAGAATGTATTCCTACCAGTATTTGTACATAACACGAATTACACACGAGGCAACTAATTTTATTACAATCATGTCTTCGTTTACTTCCGCGCTGACCCACGTTATACATATACACAGGCCGAGTCGTAACTCTTCCCAAGGTCGATACATTACACACCATCGAACTTGGCTTTTGATCCGCTACAAGGCTACGATATCGAAAGTACCCCGATCTATTAAAAAAAGAAAAAAACATCGATTTTTTGTCCGAACAATTTTTCCTTATCGTTAAAAATAACGGAGATACATCAGGTTCAACTTTTCTTGATTTAAACAAATTTCTTATCAATCTGTACACTCTACACGTAGCCCTGAGCGCAAGGAAGAGTCCGAATCCGGCGTAATTTTCTTGGAAATAATTCCCAAAGAATGTTACCAAATTACTCTTCGGTAATTTATCGACGGGTACATTTTGAAATTAAACCCTTCCTCCCTTTCGATTCCGTGGGAAAGGGGACGGGTCCCTAAGCGATAAGACAGAGTTGGCAACTTAAAAGAAGAGGAACGCCACGGAGTAGCCCTAGCTAGACGAAGAGAGGCGCCGAGAGAACGGACACGACAGTGAAAGTGGATCAATACGCCGAGTTAACGTTTCGCCGTGCAGCGTGCGAACGGGAGTCTCTCCTAGCTTATTTCCTATCGGAGAATACAGTCGTCTCGTTGCGAGGCCAGTTTGCAGTGTCGTTGTCGTCGATCTTCTCGCTCAGGATCGTTTCGCGTCCTCCTCTCGACCTGGCGGAGACGTCTTCAGCTCTCGACTATGGAAGACCATTCTCCGTCTGACGGAGTGTGTCGTGGCTCGTGGCTGACCAGTGCGTGCTCGTACAGCTGTCAAAACAAGAGACATGCTTAATAGAGTGACAGTTGTTGAAGAAAACGTCTGGAGAACACGAAGTGTGCTCTGTCTAGCGGTGACGATGCTCGGGTTGAAAGAGTAGCGAGGGAATCCCTGGATGGGGAGGACGCTAAATTTCTGGGTCTGGGATTCGCTCGAGCATCGACCGTCATGTATTTTTCTTACCTTGTGAGTAACCTTTTCTACGTTCTTATCACACGTGTGCATAAGTTCTTGCGTTACAAGTTCATTATTAAGCTACGTTATCGACCGAATGAATTGTCAACAATTATTGTTTGGATGTAGGTTGACCAGGCGTTTCAACATCAAAAACACTTTGTTTAAACATAAGGATATATACAATTTTTTGGCGCCCTCTGAATGTAACAGACAGACCTTATGCTTACACCTGTCGCTTATCATCGACTGGTATCAATCCACTTCCTGATATGGTAACCGATACTTTATCTATTACTGAGATAGTATGCTTCCACAGTATGCTTCCACAGTATGCTTCCATCGTTATATACATATAATACCACCCCTTTTCTACTCTTCGTCCAAGGAAAACGAGCAACTAACTCAACTTTCCCTTCGCAGTTTCCCAAGGTCACCTGCAACTCTAATCTACGCTGTTTCCGTTTCCTCCGTTGGACCATCCTGGTACCGCTGGTCATCTACCTTTCCCTCCTGTTCGTCAAGTACCAAAAGAACGTGCCCCTGAAGAGCCTAGCGTCCACGGACAAGGACAAAGAGAGCGAGATGATCGAGAATCTGTTCGTCGAACTGGAGGCGGTGACGGTCGATACGAGCAATCTCGATCGCTACAAGGGCCAGAGGTACGATCGCAGGGACGAGCAGAGTATAAAGGAGGCGGAGGAAGCGGAGAATCGCGAGAGCCCGCGGATGTTGCTCGAGGACATCTTTCAGAGGGCTGACGTCGACCAGGATCAGCTGTTGGACATCCTGGAGCTGGCCAAGTGGATTCACACCAAGATCACGGAGCACGTCAGCCGTGCCATGCGCGAAAACGTTGGCTTGTTCACTGCGATTGACAATAATCCGCGGAACGGTGAGTCTGTAAAACATTAACGACGAGTATGTCATATAATATAGTAATATAACAAATACGTGCTAAATATAAGTATAAATATAATATAAAGAAAAACATTAACGACGAGTATGTCATATAATATAGTAATATAACAAATACGTGCTAAATATAAGTATAAATATAATATAAAGAAACGGTGTATGCACTTTTACACGAAGTACTTTCATGTGTGTCTTCTACGTATTACATAGTATATTACTCTACGTCGTAAATGCATAAAATCTAATATAAAGAAACGGTGTATGCACTTTTACACGAAGTACTTTCATGTGTCTTCTACATATCACATAGTATATTACTCTACGTCGTAAATGCATAAAATCTAATATAAAGAAACGGTGTATGCACTTTTACACGAAGTACTTTCATGTGTGTCTTCTACATATCACATAGTATATTACTCCACGTCGTAAATGCATAAAATCTAATCTAGTTTGTTTACAAGCGATGATCTGACTCTATATAATATTCTAACAGAAGTTTATGTATTTGATATAAGATATTCTGTTTAACCTCACAGGTGAGGTGTCGTGGGAAGAGTACCACGCATACTTTCTCCGGTCGCACGGCTTTCCCGAGAGCTACATCAGCTCTCACGACAAGAAACACAGCGACATGTCGCGAAGCTTGAAAGAGAGCATCATGAGGGACAGAGCTAGATGGACCGAGGCCGCTAGGAACGATCCAGAGAGGCTGGCGCTGGACGAGTTCCTGGCTTTCACTCACCCTGAGAGCAGCCACAGGGCGCTCCTGCAGATGGTGGACGACCTGTTTGAAAAGTTTGGTGAGGAACCAACTGTTCTTTTATTGTTTCTGTTATGTAGAGTGTCTCAGTAGGACACTTGAATGTCTACCTTGTTTTTAAACAGTGCATTTCATGGTTTCTGTTCCCTTTCCTTTCAGACCGTGACGGTGACGAGCAGCTTACAGAGGATGAGTTCTCAGACTTGCCTGCTGACGGGATGGGTCTGGATTTGAGAGAAGACAAGCACGAGACCGTGGGTGGAAGCGAAGACAGGCGACAGGAGTTTCGGCATCTGATAGACAAAAACAAAAATGGCAAGGCTGATAGAATAGAGCTTTTGGTGAGCAAGGAATACAATTTTGGAAGATATTTGTAATGTTGAAAGATACTTAACTCCAACGACCATTGTTCAGATGTATATAGATCCAACGAATCCGAGGCATGCGATTCAAGAAGCTCAGCATTTGATTAATCTGTCGGACACGAATCTCGATGGGAAGCTGAACCTTCCAGAAATTCTGAGCAAAATGGACCTGTTCCTGGGCAGCAAGATGGTGGACACCGAGGGAAGCTTCCACGACGAGTTTTGATGGACTGAAAACAGATCTCGAAGGAGATGGAGGAGAGGATTAATAGAAAATGAAAGGCTGAAAAATCAACGTTTCTATCGTATTTTGTAGAAAAGAACGGTACCCTTTTTCTGACCAAAATTGCTCACTATTTTCATACTATTTCAGTAAAGACCAAACTGAAATTATTAGTTCAATTCTGGTCTCCTCGAATCTCGTTTCAAAAAGGTCCACTATCACTCGAACAGACAATATTTGTTGTATAAGTGACAGAAATCACTTATACAACCAGCTGAAAGTTTGTTTTTTCATCCAACGAAGCTATACTGTCGTTTCTATGCTTCTAGCGTTAATTCTATTCTTGTGTTTATATCATAAACTTTATAATACACGTGCATTCGTTGAATTTAACATAAGGAATTGGTTGAATCATAAAGTTGTTGCAGAACAAAGCGTGAGATTTTCGCTGAAAGTAATATCGCCATGTCGATAGAACTTCCAACGAACTTTGTAGATTATTTTTAAAACGCATCTGTGATAGTCTTCGCGACGTAGAATATTATTTCGTTGCCTGCAACCGACCTAGAATTAAGCGAGTTTCTTATTTACAATTATCTAAGTATTTACAGCGTCACAATTTTTTCCCTCTTTACTACATTTAAACCTTGAAGATCAAATTCACGAATCCGTCCCATTAATGGATCATTGCTATTATTTATCAACTGTATCTTAAAAGAAGGTAATATAGCATTAGGGAAGCAATCGAACACTCGAAAATATTTTTCGTGAATTCTTATGTCGCAGGAAAACTGTTTCGAGGACTTAATTTCTACACTTGAAAAGAATTCGCATGAGACGTACTTGTACATTTTTTAGAATATGCTCCTTGTTTACAAAAATCAACACAAACAGAAAATATTTTATCGAGATAAATCTATGTTCCTTTTTAAAAAGCATTTGTACTTTACGACACATTTTTGTACCGTTCGCTGTCTCAATAAAACTTTTTACCAAGTACCATTAGTAGTTATCAATTCATATATTCGAGTACTTTGAAAATTGTCCAACTAACCAACACTTCGTCATTAAAATTTTTAAGGTTTCATCAAACCCTTTTCTTTCCATGGGAAGTGTGGAGGTAGATACACTGCAAACGCACGATGTCACGATTATTTATTTACATATTAAAAAAACGCACGTCTACAAAAATTATTCAAGCAACGACGCGTCCGCTAATTGGCCTTACGACTAATTACCCTGCGCTTTCGACACAGGTGACAGATAGGCGACGTTACAGCTTTCGAAAAATGACTCTCCCCCTGGGAGAATGATATTCGGATAATCGAGGATTCAATTATATTCGAGTATCCAAATATGAGAACAACAAAACTCTAGCAATGGGTTTCCAAAACTGGGGTCGAATCGGAGTACAGAGATACGAATAAACTTCGAAATAATGATACACGAAGTTTATTCGTAGGATTGGAATACTCGTACGATATTAAATTATTCGAATAGTCTCGCGAGGAGAGTGCAGGCCATTCAGGTCACCGATTCGATTGAAATTTCGCATCTTGGTAGATTTAAAATTCTGTTTACGAAAATTTAGTATTATACGCGCAGAGACTCGACACTTCTTTGGATATTTATGATTTGAATTTCCAAAAGTAGTTATCAAACGTAAGATTATATATCGACGATAAGGTACCGAAGTAGCACGCCAGAAGGCGTTAGGGTTCAATTCTCCTCCGTAGGTACAGATTTTCTCACAACTTGATCGGTACAACGAAATGTCGATAATTTTTCATATAAATTCTAATCTCTACAATTCCATACACTTGCTTTAACCAAACAGAAACTTCATTAAATCTCCCAAAAAGTGTCGACTTCTCCTACCCTTATAATAGTGAATTTTCATTAAAAAAAAAAAAAAAAAAGAAGAAACCCATTGCATCAGCACTTTCACACGGTTTTCCTGCAACTATCGCGGCTTTATCGACGGTGAACTTGAACGAGTCCTTCAACGTGGGTGGTAATTGCCCGAATCTCGCGAGATAATCGTTGGACGATTCTGGTTCAGGGCCAGGAAAGCAGTTGCCTCCGCAAACGACTCGGCGTTTCTCTCCACATCCTCGTCGTGAACGTTCTCAAACGGTGCACAGCTCGACGTAGATACATTCTAAAATTTCAAGCGATAGAGACTCCTAACAAAGAACATCCTACACAAATAAAAGTAGGCGAATCGTCGATCGCTGCGATTCGAAGGCAAATTTCAACGCAGAGATTACCTTAAAAGTTCCTTATTCGAATTTCTATTCAGTCGTTCCACCGATTTACGAACATTAAATTCGCATTCGAACTTGGAAGGTTTCCACTCGTCAACTTGCATTCAAAGTGTCGTTAACATGCATCCCTTGACTCGGTGTTCCGAAACTCGCCAACTCTCATCAATTCCCCCCCTTCCGTCCCTGATTTCCTCAACTCAAGGAAGCTCTGACTCGAATACCGCGCATCAGGCTGTAATTTCGCACCGAGGTTACCCTAATCACCCGTAAACCCTCGCTCTCTCGACGGTCCATTGCACCGTTTGATGGACTCCTTAAAATCGAACACGAATCTCAACTGCCTCAAGTACCTTGGTTGCCTCTGACGACGCAAAGAAGAGGAGGATTATTATTATTTAAAAATTAATAAAAAGTAAAGCATTGTTTAGGTAGTTTCTTGTCAAGATATCAAGGACATCGTATCGTCAAAGGCAACCAAGATGTCCTAGGTGGTCGTCCCGGTAAAAGCAGCTAAAAAATTAGCAAATAGCTGAAGCAGGTCTAGCCTGAAGGCGAATATCATCGAGGTCCACGCAGTTTTTGGCTAAACACTGGCTCTTGAACTCCCTGGCTGATCTACCAATCCCTCCAGGTGCTTCTACATCGTCGTTTAAGCTCGCAGTCCAAAACACCTGGTCCTCCAACATTTTGGCTGGCGTCCAAGCTCTCCCAGATTCTTCTACGTCGCACGATGACACTCGCAGCCCGATATCCCCAGCCCTTGAACGTCTGGGTCGGCGTCCAGGTCTTCCAAGTGAGCTCTCATCCCGCGATGAAACGTTCGGTCTAAAACACTTGGCCCTTGCACGCTCTGATTACTATCAGTGTCATCCAGGAGACTTTAAGTCCGATACAGATCGTCTCCAGACTTTCTGGCTAACGTCCAGACTGACGGAATGACAGAACCGTCGCTCAACGGTTTGTCCACCACCTGCCACGTTTCACAGTCTGCAGGTACTCGCTCCCATCAGCAGATCCTCGTTTCCTCGACCGAGGAATCTACCGACTCGCAACCATTCGAGACTGTCGTAGCCTGGAGCTGAATCATCGGCTCGGCCAGGCCAGTTTGACGGAGGCTCGAACCGAACTCCCGATGCCTCGACTTCCTGGCTCGTCTCCAGGTGCTCCTCCAACCCCCTATGAAGCTCGCGGCGCAGGTCTTGGTAATTTCCGGGAGATCTCGCTGCTTCCGTCCAGCGCCAGAGGTACTCCATGGTCAGACAGCTGTTCTGGAACGCGAGAAAGCGATCAGCCTCAAGCGAAATTGCAGGAGTGGGTGCATATATATATATTTATGTTAGAATATATAGAATATATAGATATATATATACACAGGGCGAGTAAGATTTGTATCTATAATATGTTCTTCAGACAATTTCTATATTCATCGTTCCCAGTTGTTGGGAGTGAAAATAACAATTAAGATAATTAACATTGAACAATTTGGCGTCGCTTGGAGAATTATCTTTAATTTCCACACACACACACACACACACACACACACACACACACACACACGCACACAAACACACAGAGATCATGCAAAACGTGAACACTAGCGATGCAAGCTGCCTGCGGTTCCATTTATCGACTTCGAGGATCTGGCGAAACGCTGTGTCAGGGTAAAGTTGCCCCATGCGTGGTGCTATTCGCGAGGGAGGGAGGTGCGCAGGGCGAGAGAGTTAGAGTGAAAGAGAGGAGGTAAGCGGAATAGAAGAACGTCGATGATTGAATCATCGGAGAAAGATTAAGGGTCGAGTTGTGCCGAAGAAAAGAAATCGAAGGGCGATGGAGAGAATTTCTAACTTTAAAGAAACCCTAAATGATATCTGAGGAGTGTATCGGGGAAAGAAAAGAAGTCTGTGGTTCAATGAACGATAGGAGAATGGAGCGAATTAAAATACAGTACGATGAAGGTACAGTACAGTGCGTTATTCATCTAAGGGACAGTAAAATTATAATAACTTGTTGAAATTGGTGATCTGAGACATGTGGACCTCACTCACAGGGTAAATAATAATTCTGTGGTAGAGTTTGCGTCGTTTGGAAGACTTCTGGGGGGAATGAAAGCAACTTGTTGGAGGGCAGTACCCTTGCCAAGGAATGGTGGGGGTTTTAGAACAAGGGGAAACGATGCAGCAGCGCATGCATGGCTCGCGCGTGTCTCGTGTTTTTACCTACTGGTATGATCTTGCGAGGAGGATCGACCGTCGATGCTGGCAATGATCTAAATGCGGATTGGCGAGCTTTCCTCGATCATTACTCACTCGGCAGGTCGGTCCGGCGGTGGAGTGTTTCCACCTCGACAGCACAGTCTTGTCCACCCACTGGATCTGATCTCTTCCTCCTCCATCTCGATCACTGTAACCGTCGATAATTGTTAATCGATAATATTAGAATTCCTCCGTTTAAAGATTAGGATATTTATCAAGCAAGATCCGTCCAACGTTTCTAAAAGTTGGGCACTTGAATTACACGATTCATACATTTCCATTGATCTAATTACGTTGGAATTGATTCACATAATTCACACGTCTCGATAGAAAGACCGAGTCACGTTTCAATCGAACGATATAATTCGTACTCTTTGATTAATTCGATTACATTGCAATTACGCGAGCATAGCTGAACGACTGCGCCCAGTCTCGATTAAAAGCATATCTTGCTAAAGCACTCGAAACTTGTCGCGCTTCGATTAATCTTAATCTTGTGCATACATTCCCCCAACCACCCGGCCAAGTTCGTTTCCACGATTTCGTGTAAAAGCTGGCGGAGCACTCGGTGAAATTCAGCGCGTGAAATTATTTTTAAAACAAGGTCAGAAACCTATAGCGTCGGCCGAAGAGTCGTCGCTAAAAACTCGTCGTCAGGTACGCCGCGTTCAATCAAATTAACGAAAGCCGGAGCACTCCGGGGGCTCTTAAAGTCCGGAAAAGCGTTGGCCGAGATTCACTCGAGGCGAATCGATCTCATGCGCGATTTAGGGGCGAGAGAGAGGGATGCGTGGAAGCTTCGAAGGGAGCGACGAGAATGGGAATCGTGACTCGCTCGATCGTCGACTCGTCCTATATAGTCCTTGCGCGCGGAAGTCTTGATAATTAGGCTGCGAACGTTCCTGAAACAGTGGGACTTTTAATATCGAGATACGTATTTTCTACTGAAACGTATGAATTATTTATTTTAATTGTAACGTAATCTATTGAAACGTATGAACAATGTAATTCACTCGCAACCAAATTAAAATACAGATCTTACTAAATTATCTTCGTAATTGAAGTGCAGCAGTGTTACATAAATAGGACAACTGTGATCAAAGATAACGCTTAGACATGCCCGAGTTAATGCTCATTGGCGCAATTTAAACAAAGTTCCAGCGATTAATTTACGTTTCATGGCGTCGTGTTAGGATAATTGCACGTGTAGTCTGTCGGCAAATTACCAGACGCGTTTCAAGCGAAAGATAAACGTGCACCCGCTGCGTGGCGAGCCAACAATCCGGAACTCGGATACGGAAAGGCGATACGTCCAACTTGCATTGCTACGTGTTAGCGTCTATCAAACTTTGAGTGAGACCGCAGCTTTGCCAATAACGCACGGAACTACCTGGATAAACTAAACTTTCCTTGCGCTCGATATAACGTGAATTACCCAGCGATATACAGAGTATTCTTGTTTAATGTTTAATGTGTAATCGCAGCAAGACCAGCACAGCTTCTCCTTGACCACGAATTTCACAAAAGTCATTAAACCTATCGATTAACTTTACCTGCATTCCTTCCACTAACATTTCAAATTAAATGGCTTTGGATTAATTCCTCTTAAATCAACCGTAAATCGTTAATTAAATCATTTTTAATTACATCTGTTTAAATTAATTATTTAATTTAAGAACTGTAATTGATTATAATTGAAAGCTTGCTACAAAGGGAACTTCTGGGTCCTTCGAACTGACCTGACGCGATACGTTGAGGTTGACAGCCACTGAAAGTCGATTGCCTCCTGGCCTGGATGTCAGTTCCTCTCAGGGAAAGGTAGACGGAGATAGTTTTGTCCAGGGCGAGCCTCACCTGTGCAGAAAACAGTCATTTGTCAGTGGAGAAAATAAATCTGGAGAAGTTGGATAATTTATGATTGAAATCCTAGGATCCACGAATATTCCTAATTATGTACCTTATAAGGTGGACCTTATTTTTCAGGCTCCTCCTTATTTTTCAAATATAATTTTTATGGTTTACAGTTTCACACAATGACATGTGTGAACACATTTGTTGCGACATTTTTGGAAAATATGTCAGCGATGAAAGCGTTACTTTCTACCATTTTGTACTTTAGACATTTATTACTTGTAATTGTTTTCTAATTTCGCCCATTTCTGAGTGGCATCGTGTCTCACCTCGCCGTTTAGGAAGCAGTAAAGGGTCGCGATGAAGAGGCCCTGAAAGGACTGCAGAAAGTGCGTCGAGTAGGACCAAACCGCGAATTTCTTCACGTTGTGCAGGGGTGCCTCGATCATAAAGAGCACGTTGGTGATGCCCAGCAATGGCAGAAGCACCACGGCAGCTCTCACTGCCTTTCTACAAAAGAATATACTGTCTCGACTCTAATCCGCCTTAGAGTTAGATTATCAAAATTTTTCATCGACTCACACAACTTGCTCTACCTCACTGGTGTGACTCTGTCGCAGCTTCACCACGAGCACCCTCACGATATTCAGCAGGAACAGAAAATTGAACTGGAGGATTGAAATCAATGTATAGACTATTGCAAATCTCGCCAAATTTTAGACACCTGTCTCTCTCATTTTCCTAAAAAAAACACCTGACTTTTTACGTTATAACGTCCTTACCAATATCACCGCGTACCTGGGACCCTCGAGGATCCAAAAGTAGGAAGACAAATTGTATCCCGACCAGCATCTGGAAAATCTAACATTCGTTTTGCTTCGTTACAATGTAATTAAGTTTATCCAAGAATAAGAATTGTATCATTCGATTGCAACGTGACTCAATCTATAGTGTATATCTATAGTATAGTGAAATGTGTGAATTATGTAAATCAAGTCCAACGTAATTACATCAGTTGAGGAGCATGACTTGTGTAATTTAATTGAAGACCATGACTGAATCAATCGAAATGTACGAATTACTTAATTTAAGAGACTATGATTAAAATACATGATCGCGTTGAATCTCCTCAAAGGTGCAACCACCAATTTACGCCATTAGATTCTTGGACTTCTATAGTAAATTCCTTCCAACGCCCCAGGTCTGAGTGCCGGCCTACCTGGACTTCGGGTGGTAATAGAACGCCGTGACGACGGCCCAGGCGAGAGTCATCAGAACGGGGCATCCCCATCCAACGAATCTGTACATTCGGTAGTAGGACGTCTCTTGGAATACCGTGACTGCGACAAACAAATCCATAGAACCAGATGAAAAAGGGAAAATACGTGTCTTTAATTCTGGACGGAGGGACTCAGGAATGTTTCATCAAACTCGCTAGGTTTTCACGGTACGCGACGGCTGTGTTGGGTGCAAAATGGGACGGTTGCTGGGAGCTGAGAAATGTTTAATTTTCGCATACTTAAACGTGCTCACGGTTAGAACGCTCGACAGCTGGACGAGCTACAGCCACTGAATTTTCCCTGCGACTTCGCTTTCATGTATTAAAAAATAGTTTCCTTTTCCTTTTTTACAACACGAGTGTAGCCGTATATTCCCTGACGCCGTTCTAAAGCAAATAGTGGAGATAAAAATAAATAGTCGTTCGAGAGATACGTAAATGTATCGCTTTTTAATTTATATCCTCGCGCTGGTCGATGATAAATTTACTTGGACCAATGTTTCACTTCTCCTGTGAAAACACGGTTTCGCCAAGAGACTCACCAGTGACCATATTGTGCAGGAACAGACCCTCTATGAACATCCACATGAACATGGCGGTCTTTGCGTACTCCAGCAGAGCGTAGCTAGCCTCGCATAGAACAGGCTGTAACAGAAATAAGCCCATGCTTTTCTAACAACTCCTAATATAAATGAATAAATAATTAGTATAAGCGCTTACGGTGTTCCCAATGCCTCGTTGAATGCCATACGTCTTTCTCCTGAGGATCTCTATGTCGATGTACACAGTCAAGCGTATAAGAACCTGGACAACCATGGCGACAAACAGGTTCTTGTGGATTCTGGTTCTGGTGTTTCTTAGGGACCTAAGGCATACGACGAACAAGTGATTCCAATTGCACTAACTAAAGAAATACAGTAGGACCTCGTCAAAGGGAAGCGAATCTACATCCTCATACATTTTCATTCGTCGAAATCCGTCGAACCGTTCAGATATCGCGAGTTATTAAAAAAGGAATTCAATTTGCGAGTTCGCAGTCTCGCGTCGGAGATAATAAAAACAATTACTCTCACGGAGAGGAAACGGACGTTACGCATTCTGAACGCTTTGACATCGTTGGTGTTTCCATTCCAGTAATGTTAAGTCTTAGGGAAAGCTTAACCCAGTTTCGCGAAACAAACACACTCTCCCATCTTTCGAGGTGAATCGTTGCCATACACGAAGTTGAGTTCTTTTGTTCATTAATGGAACACGGTAGACGGAGGAATAAATAAATATACCCTGAATGGAGAGTCGAATGGGAACACGCTGCGCTTCGCTTAAAGTAGTATAATCGACTACGTTGATTACGTATGTAATCAACCGTACTTCGCTTAAAAGTATACTAACAATTCATTTCTACGACGGATATCTGTTCGAGTTTGCCATGATTCGATGGTACACGTAGTTTCACGCCGATTTACATTGTACAGTTAATAAAAGAAAACAAACATTTGTCGCGAACTTAAATATAGTTTAGTTGAATTTCGATTAGGTCTTGGTCTCCCAACTTGGCCACGCGAGGTCACAGTAAGCGAAACACTTTTGTATTTACGGAAGCAATGACTCGTTCCTCTTGAAATTAGTTTTTCAGGGGGAAATAGATTGCGTGGGAGGAAGGAAGTTGGCAGTTTCTTCGGGAAATAATGAACTTCCCACCTGAATCGACAGAATATAGCGAGCGAGGCGAGGAGCGCTACCAAGGAAATGCTTAAACCGACAAACTCCAGTGTTCGAGTCCTCTCGGCTATGTCCATCTTCATCTGAAACAAAAAGACAGATGAAGGTTATAATCAAAGACGATACAAGGGCGTGGTCTTGGTTAAACTGCATTAATTAATACTGTCTAGTTTGAAACAATTTTGACTTTTTTAATTTCAAATACACCCAGTAGTCAAAATTTTTCGAATACTCTCTTAAAAGAGTAGTTTTTAACATTAGTACTTTAACAAACAGTGATCTGTCCCCTTGATTTGAATGACAGGGCGATAAGTGGCCTTCAAACTGCAATAAACGCGGTACAGAGGGGCTGATAATGGTTCAGTTGGACAGTTTCCAGAGTTGTATTAAATAGATATTCGCCATTTAAGCTGTCATCCAGAAAAAGAGCAGGCCGGAGGCCTTTCTTCCGGCTGGGCTCATCGATCTCTTTCACAAGTTAATTTCTTCCCGTTCCTGCTATCCGCCAGGAATCGATTTGGCCCACTTTTATGCCTCTCGAAACTTTAAGCAGCCATAATCGCGTGTCATGTACACGGTGTGTCCCGTTTTAATTGTTATAATTACGCGTGAGAATGTTCATGCATGGAAATACGGAGAAATCCATGCGAATGCGCGCAAATTAAATACAACAAACGTACATATTATACGGCTTAAAATATAAAAACAATTCATTCGACGTACAATTTCTTTTTCTGTATGTATACAAACATTAAACTGCATAAGTATCCGCAGTTATTGTTCTCGAATATCTAAATTACTAACAACGCTGAAGAATGTTCACGAGTTGAATGGTCTCCAAGGTGACATAATTCATCCATTATTCAGATAGAATTTTTCCTCATCTTCCTCTGGATACACGTCTTTGGAATAACGAAAAAGAAGCGACGAGGAGTTCATTTATATTCCGCCAGTCTCGAGGTTCGAGTGATACTCACGTTACCCTCGATGGTGTTTGTGTAAACTTTCCCGTGCAACCGAAGCATTTCCGGTGTCAAGCAGGTCGTGTAGTTTGCCCAGCCGTGGGGCGAGTCCTCGTTGCTGGTGCCGTTCTGGCCCTCCCAGCGACCGTTGTAACCACATTTCTTCTCCACGGATTCTTAAACAAACAATGCACGCTGTTACGTAAAGCTCGCAGTACCAAGGCCCTTCGTTATTCAACAATTGCTGCTGAGATCACCAATTCACTTGGGAACCAATATCCATGCGAATGCGCGCAAATTAAATACAACAAACGTACATATTATACAGCTTAAAATATAAAAACAATTCATGGCATATTGGTAGATTTGGTGATTCCAGTTAAGAAGATATAGTTGAATAGATGTTTTATAAACATCTCCGTTACATTTCAATGTAATATTACAACTTATCTTCTTAATATCTAATATCATAATAATATAATATCCTCTTAATAATATCTTCTTTCTTTCTTTCTTTTTAACAAGTAATAGACGCAAGTTGGCCAGGTGTATGCAACTGAAAAATTGATTCTCGAAATTACAACTCACGGTGGCAAGACTAAGTGCAAAGTTAACCGAATTGATATTCTCTTTGAAATAGTTTCGTGGCTGGCAATCAGTCGCTACCTACGTTATAATGGAACCGCTGAACT
Organism: Hylaeus volcanicus; assembly: GCF_026283585.1. Classification (NCBI taxonomy): domain Eukaryota; kingdom Metazoa; phylum Arthropoda; class Insecta; order Hymenoptera; family Colletidae; genus Hylaeus; species Hylaeus volcanicus. The sequence continues at coordinate 2,259,543 of NC_071984.1, read as the reverse complement.
TTGAGTAAACAACTGGAAGCCAGGAGCTCCAAAGGGTTTGTCGAAAACCGAGAACTCAATTGAATTCAAGTTGCATTTATTCTAACCGCTGATTCTTCTCTTAATATTAAATTTTGATTCCTCTGTCAAACGTTTCTGCTTCGTTTACAAGAACCTTTGCCCTGAGTTCTCCAAATCCTTCGAACAAATTTTCATATAAATTTAAAGCTCTACAAATTTCCTTAAAGCAGAATAAAAATTGCGTTGAAAATTTTAAATTGTAGTATCTTATCTTTTTTACTTTGTGTAATTATTCGTTTGTAATTGCGGAACTGTGTTGAAATAAACTAGAACATGTTTGTGTATTCCAGTGGACACCGATATCGAACCAGAGAATATTACCATAAAATCCATTAACAAAGTAAACGGGAATTAATGAATTCGTCCGATATAAATTTCCATTTTCTGTCACTGAAACGTGAATCGATGCTTCAGTTATGCTACAGCGATTTCTCCTCCTTTCATCGCGACCTTCCGCAAATTGCTTACTTTTACGGCCAATAAAAACGTTTTATAATAATTGGACTGCGGATTTTCTGCATCGACGATGTACAATAATGTAGAAAACACGCATATATGCAATGCTCTTTCGCACAAGTGCACGCACATTTACAATGTGTTTATTATATTAGTTTATATAACAAATAGAACCCACAGACCAGTAATAATAATTAAAAGAAATTGGTGTCTTCAACGTTAAATGTGTTTCACCTGTGCTCGTTTAATAATTGAATAAATTGTGGCAGCTTTGACGTTGAAGCTGATATTAAAATAGTTGGAAACTACAAGTTCGCGACGTTCGTTCCCAATTAAAAAAAAAAAGGACGACAGGTTTAATACAAGCTAGAGCTGTTTTAAATTTCCTTGAAGATCCACTTTGATAGTTTCAAAGTAATAACGAGCCGATGGTACTCGCCGGAAGCTGCGAGGCTTCCAACTAACAATGGGATTCGCAGTGTTTCAAAAAGAATTTTCATCTCCACGTTATCAAAAAATCCGAATAAAGGACGACCATGAACACACCACGGAAGAAGTCTCAAAGAGGAGCCTATTTATCCAGCTTGTTGCTTAAAGGCTTTCTCAACGGGCCAATCTGGTCATTTCAGATAATAAGAATGATAGAAGAGTCATCCAGAAAATTGGAATCCTTTTATTCTCCTCAAAAGATCCCTGGACGAGTTAAATAAAATGGAGAGAATTAATTTCTAATTTCAATTCACGATTAAATTAAAAATCGCTGTAGAACGTACCATTTTCTACGAGTGTCGCTTGAAATTTAACCATCTTCGATATTAAAAAAGAAAAGAATTTGGAAAATAGTAATGCGAAAAATACTCACGAACTCCTAAATCTATCTAAATAAATCTATCTACCTAAATAAATCTTTCGTGGTGCTTTATCGAACAAGATGGCTCATCGTTAAGCGTCCTACGATTTTTCATACTTATTCCGGGGAGGTCGTCACATCTCGAAACGAGTGCGAGGAATGCGCATGAATATTAGATAACTTGTTTTACAAATTGGCTGTGTTATTATTCCTGGCGAAGCGCGAATATAGGAGCCAGGTTTTTCATACGTTAGGCGCGACTTATGGGTTCCATTAAAGCTCGAGAATTCCAAGCACGCGGCAATGCAGTCCGTTCTCCTGTCTTCGTCTGAAACCTGCACCTTTAAGGTATTCGGGGGAGCCAAGGACGGATGAAGAACCGAGCTATTGATCTGATTTTGCGAGTGGCTAATCGTAATTGCTCGACGTTATTCTACTCGTGGAATGTTGTAAATCAGAAGCCAGAAGAAAGTTTGAGAGGTGTGGGGTTGAGACAAGTCCAAATTCAAGTTCAGAAACGTCATTCGATGATGAGAAAGTGTACCAAGTTTCCATCAAGTCTGCATCTTATCTTGAGAAAGGCTAAACCTATGAGAGTAGGAACAATGTTCACTTGGTACTGAAACGTGCTACAAGTCTCCAACTATTCAAGTTCAGAAACGTCATTCGATGATGAGAAAGTGTACCAAGTTTCCATCAAGTCTGCATCTTGTCTTGAGAAAGACTAAACCTATGAGAGTGGGAACAATGTTCACTCGGTACTGAAACGTGCTACAAGTCTCCAACTATTCGAACCGAAAGGGCCAAGGGACTCTCTATGTTGGATAATTCTTTTTCCAAGCTGCGAGGAATCGAACCTGAGCCTTCTGGATTATGAGTCAAGCGCACTTCCCACTGGACCGTCGCTGCACAGTATCTTCTAAGAACCTTGGGACAATTCTATAGAAACTATATGCAACATTACTATGTTTGTGTTATATTGTACAATATAATATAAATGTATATTGAACTGTGCAATATTTTCCAAGAGAATCTGGGCACGATATTTTTGCCCTTACCTCGAAATTCTAATTGCTCCAACGCTCTGCAATTAACTGCGATTTCGAAAATAATTGCTGGTAGGAAGTAGATCTCAACTTCAGAATAATGGTACAGCCTGGCGAGCATTTAACTATCTTTATTAAACGTTTCGACCAGCCCTCGTTAAAAGTAAACTAAAAAGTTCAACGAAATTGTTCAAACTTGACGCTTTACCGACCGGTAGCTTATTAATCGTCTCTTCTTCGTGGAAAGCAATACTTTCTTATTTATTACCGAGATAGTACAATTCTATGCTCTTCGTTGTATGCTATTATGCGAATTCTGAAATATTATATAAATATAATTTATAAAATGATTCTAATAGACAAAATAAATGTATAATACTAATGTTGCGAAAATAAACAATATTATTAAATTTAAGTACATATACGTCCAAAAATATGACTGACAGAAATATTCAGATCATTCTAATTGATAGTATCCTTCGAGTATTTTACCATAGAGCACACAGCAGGAGAGAATTTCCCCTCCCAGTGATCGAAACTTTCTCGTAAAACAGAAAGAGGTACAAACTTGGAGAACATCCTTGGGGAGAGATATTGGAAGATGTCAAACTTTCTCAAGCGCCATAGATCGGCTGTTCGCGTCTCGCTTTAATCGAACGTGGCTGCAGTTCGATTTCACGGAAACAGAAACAAGAACTTTAAGATAACCCTAGAATTAAATGCAGCGTTCAAGTTAACGCGGAGTCGAATAAGAAAAGGACACGACTGGTCGAGTATGGAATGGTCCAGTGGGACTCGATGGACTCAAGAATGTCGAAGGAAGCATTCTGAGAAATAAACAGGCTAACGTCTCAGGAAATCTCGTGGAAATGAACCGCGAAGCTTCGAAGAGGCGAAACACAAAAGTGCTACAAATAGAACGAAGTCCCTATTATCAGTTCAAAGACGACTTGGACAGCCACGAGAGCATGTCCAGAGGCACTCGACGGAACGAATGCGTCTCAGGAAATCTCTCGCTAATTTCCAGCCAGCGATTCAGAACGTGGAACGTGTACCGCGAGACTGAAGAGGGGAAAAAAGACGGCTCGAGAGAGCCAGGGAGTTTTACCGCGCTGTTAGCACTGGGTAACATGTCGGGGCGTCATCGAGTGCAATCAAAATGCGGAGAAGTGGGTCGAGTGATGCGCCAACACCGACGCAACCCCCCAGCATTGCCGAATCGCGGGTTCTCATTCGCTCTGTCTCTCTGGTAGCCGTTATTGTCGTCGTGGAAACGGAAGTGCATCCCCCGAAGGCCGGAGGGCAAGTTCAAGTAAGCTGCATGTGCATGCGAATCCCGGTTGCGAATCGATGTGTCGGGCCTCGAAAACATTAAAGTGGAGCGACTCGAAATCCCCGACCCGAGTCGAGCTCGTGTCTTTCGGGATTCGTTCCCATTTCTAGCGTGTCTTGACGGATGCTATTAACATCCTGGGGCAAAAGCTGGATGCAAACTGGACGGTAATGCTTCTTTCGCGCAGGATAGTGGACTGCTGGAAAACAAAAATTTTCATGAGTTTTCTGATTCTCGTCAGTCTCGCGACTGTTGTGCTTCTTTTGATTGCAGTGAACGTTGTACGTACCTCACTCCGACGATCACCGTGCGTCTTAGCATCCTTGGTGCCTGGCAGCGAAGAAAATATATTTCTTCAAGAAAGAGACTACTCCCTACAAACACTAAACTGTTGTGATTCTTGTAATTTCAGTGGGCAT
>NC_071984.1:2249034-2255369 GCF_026283585.1 Hylaeus volcanicus | reverse complement strand
GATCAATTGAAAACTATTTCCTGCCCTCTCAGGGAAAAGAAACTACCTCCTCTAAACCACTGAACTACACAAAACCTCTCAACTACATAAAACCTCTCAACTACTCCCAAGCAGAGACTGCGACTCGAAACGAAGTAACGAAATAGTCTCAAACTATTTAGTGTCTTTGGCTATTCGGACATCATAAATAACCGCGTAAATTCGTAATCAAACGTTTCTAAAATCCCCCCTCGCCTGGTTCGCGAAATTTGCATCCAGGTCGCGACAGCGAGGGAAACGAGGCTGAATCCAATACACCACCGACGACGGCCACATCTGGTTCTACGTTAATCCGTGATATGCAAATTTTCTTTCCAGCTTCCCCTCCGGGCGCAACGGAATCGTATTAGCGTAGCGAACTCAACAGACGAGAAACCCGTCGCTGATGCATCTTCGTGGTTATTTGTCCGACGTTAAAGGAAACATTCTCGCGATGAACGTATTTTTGGAATAGCGCGAGTAATTACAGCCACGACTTCGGATCTCGTTAAAAATTGGCGTTCTGCCCGAACAACTTCGCCGAAGGATTCCATGATTTATTAACGGAGGGGAATGTTCCTCCACGAGAGGCTCGCTTCGCATAACAAAAGACGGAATTCCCACGACTTTCCCCTCAAGAATTTTCGATGAAAATTCTATGCGAAATCTCCAGTCGTCCCGAATCGATCATAACTGGATGCTTATGCATTTATGGTAAGTGATAATGTTTCGAGATACATGAGAATGTGCGTTACGCTGGTGCTTATTTTAACGATTTCTTGAAATAAAATTCCTGCAAAATTTTCGGAGGTAGCTTTGGTAAAGTTGGAAACTTTCCATCGGTTACATTCGATCGTACAACTCCCGTAAACATTCATGGAAAGGTCTGAAATTTCGCAGAGTTCTCCCTAATAATAATAGGAAGAAGCCCTGTTAATTTCGAATTTTTATCTAAACTATTGCCTTGTACGTCAGCCCAGTCAGCACGAAGCACATCACATACGAAGCACATCGCATACGAAGCTACATTTTTCTAATAAAAATATTTTTGCGAAATAAGGACCGCTCTAGCGCATAAATGCCGCGATGTTAACAAATGTAAAACGAATCGTCGCTGTGAAAAGTTGAACGAACATGATTGATAAGCGGACAGTCGCGCGGAAGCCGATTGTATTATTTTTACAAATTTATTCCCATTCGGTTAAACGTGGCGTACAACGTCGGACCGCGTTCCCTCGTGCTACGCTGGCATTTCAATGAACGGGGAAATTCAATACGGCCACTTTTCAACCCGGCCAAACCGAAGAAACGGTTTACAGAAGGAATTACAAGTCGCAGAAATAAACGTGGAGGTTTCCCTTCGACTCGCGAAACGTCGTCGCATTTCCATCCGATAGAAAAATGATTTCGAGAGTAGATCCAGAGCGGTGGCTCAAAGGGAAGCCATTTTTCCGGTTCCTGTATCTTCATATTTGCGCGGTTAAGGAATCGAGACGAAACCTCGCGACTTTCAACCTCTTGAAAGAAATGCTCGAGTATTTTGTTGTTTCCCTCGTCTGCGCGGAAACGTTTCGACCAGCTACTTGTGCACGACCACTCGACAAGCTCCGTCTAGAATTAAAGAGGCGTGTTTGATGAGCCAGAAAAGAGCGCTTTCTTTCAACGACACTTTTACCCAGTTTAATCAAATTAATGACTACATCTTGCGCAGTTCTGCGACTTTCTAGGCTCGAGCTATTCCCTGTAACCTTTCCTCTCAAAGGTAGCCGAGGAATCGACGAACGACACGGTTCTCTCAACTAAACAAGAATAAAACCTTCCAATGGCTGCGTTAGCAACGCCTACAATCGTCGAGAACTTATCAGAGGCGCGGGCGTAGCAGAGGAATGCCTTGATGAATGCCAATGGCGACCTTTAACATTTCTCACGCCTCGTTAGCAGACCTAATAATTATAGCAGGATATTTCCCGCGGCTAACGAGCCTGGATTCCATGTGTTAACGAATCATTTATCAAGCTCAGTTGTGTAAACGATTGGCTCCTATCAAGCTCAGTTGTGTAAACGATTGGCTCCTATCAAGCTCAGTTGTGTAAACGATTGGCTCCTATCAAGCTCAGTTGTGTAAACGATTGGCTCCTATCAAGCTTCGTTGTGTACCCTTCGTTGAGTGATTTTTCTCGACACGGCATAACCGTTACATAAACTCTGGAACAACAATATATAATAGTTACTTTCAATTCGTCATTTCATTGTCTATGGTGATACGAATGTCCATAAATATTTCATAGTCTACAGATAGTACCAAGGAACGTTAGCGTTTCTATAAACAAAGAATTTCAGGCTCGACACTAACGATCCTAGTACAATATTAGATAAAATATAATAACGGATAAAATATAATAACGGATAAAATATAATGAATAAAATAGCATCGATTCGAGCGATTCGATCAACGGTCCTAGAGATAATCCTCTGACGATTCCCAAACAAGAACACGATATCTGGCCAGCCCTTGACGATATATTCTTGGTAAATAAACCAGGATTCCAATCATCCATCGACAGTCGCCTAGACTGGGTAACGAGCAATTTAAATGTGCATTCATCAATCGGCGTAGATCGACTTACTGGTGGTGTCGAATCCGTCCTCGAAAGGGCATCTCTGCTTGATTGTAGCGGAGGCTTTGGTCGGCGGCCAGCAGAGCAGCGAGTCCCACGCTGGCTCGCACCACAGCTCTGCAAAAAGGAAAGAGGAAACGTGAGGCTTATTACTGTCGATGCGGTTCCGTGCAATTTCAATTCGTCGGGAAACCCGAGACTGGACGCAACGCGAATTCCTTCTGCGCTCGACTATGCGAGGACACTTTTTAAGTAGGTACCGAGCCTTTCCGGGCTTGACAATTCATCTTTCCTGGTGGTCTAAGTATTTAACATTTTTACACGAAATTTCAGTGCGAAGATATGTAAATAGTTCTCAAGTTATTACTGTTGGTATCAGACTATACTATTAACGCGATAGTATTTTTCTAGTAAATTTCTAAAATAAATAGTTTCTATGTTAAATGTAAAATGTCCAAACACCAATATTTCCTACTCGTACGTCCTACTTTGTGTACACACGAAATGTCAACGTAGCTCTCCATCAAGCAGCCCCCATTTCCCTAGGAGGATTGTTTCCTTCGGATTTTATTCAATCTTCTTCGCAAAGACTGCAATCGAGTCGCGAGTAGTGCGTCTTATCCCCGTATTCTCGACGGGTTCGCCAGAAACTGCGAAACACGATTTTAGCTCCGAATCCGAGACCTGTCTCCATAGATTCATACCCGAGGTGAGATTGTTGTTTCGTTTTCCATGCATATGGAAGCAACGCTCCCAAACCAAACGTTTCTTCGCGATCGTTCTTGTTTACCATCAAAAATAATTCAATGCTGTATTCAATTTTTGTTCGAAAGTGATTCCTAATTACTCTATCGTAGAGTGATCGATTCTCCGTTTTCTATTTGTCATTATTTAAAAAAACTCGTGAGAGACGAGCTGTAATAGTGAAAGTTTTAGATCGAGTGACAAAACTTCGAGCTTGGTTGTTTCTTATCAAACTAGATCTATCGGTAGATACGTTAGCATTCGTTGGTTCATTACGGAGATCTGTGTTTCAGTTACGCTGCATTTGTTTGTAAGTAAATTAGACTCGCGATTGTAGTGATTAATAATTGATTAATTCAATTGCAACGTAACTAAAGTAATCGATGAGCGTTACTTAGGTAATTTGTAATTTCTAATCTAAACTGAATCAATCGAAGAGCATGACTGACGCGATTCGACTGCTTCCCGTTACAAATACGATGCAATTAAATTACGTAACTGAACCTACGATGCGATCCAATTAGCACAGCTGTGTTACTTCCTTCGATTATCACTTCCCATTTCTCGAGCGCCCCTCCATTTTTCAAGCGTTCGATTCCCCGGCTAGTTACAGCGACCAGAAATAACATTCGAAAATGTTCTACAGAGAGGAGCGACTCACCATCCTCTGGTGGAGCAAAATTCTTGTATCTCGCGCTACAGAAGTCCCGAGTGTTGTTGCCGATGGCATTAGGCGCGTCCATGTTTCCTCTAAATGTCCATATTCGTGTCCCTTTGACTGCATCCCGACTCTACGCCCCTGTTCCCCATGATATTCGTCCTCCAACACTCTCGGTGCCAGACATTCTCGCGACGATACTTATGCTAAGATTTTCTTATACAATTACAAGCTATACGATCCAACAGTGGTATCAGCTTCGCGAATCCTATCCAGACTTGCGCTCTTCAACGTCTGGTCTCCAAAATTAATTTCCTGATCCCTCGGTGAAAATTCCTGTCGTCCAACGCGTTGAATCAATTTCCCTTCGCGTCTCGGACCACCCAATAAACGTGACCCAGCCTTCTCCACGCTCCTGCCTCATCTCTCGGCCTTTTCTCGCCTCTGGCCAGCTTCTAGCAAAGGAAACAGTCGTAGTTTGTCTTTCCAATCGTACTTCCCACCCTCAACCCTTGTCCTTTCACCAACGGCTGTCGATCTTTTTATCTCTACCAATGAAACAGAGCGAAAGGAACCCCTTTCGACCCGCTGCTCTCTCGCAACTCTTCGGAGCCCTTTGAAATTTTATTCCGGGTCACTTCGACCACTGTCGCCATGGCCAGACGAACGTCAACGTTGCTCTCGACGTCGTTAGTCGGTGCTCTCTCGCTGGCCATCGAAGGCCTCCTCTGTCATCCAAACGGGTACAATATTATTTCACGGGTGATCGGTGCAGAATCCTGTTCATTGTCGTGGATATATCGATAGTTGGCTTTACCATGCGTTATTTATCTACGGACTGCCGTTGGAGTGCGTGGGAATCAAATTGGTTTCGTATACTTCCTCCTCTACGTAGTTCTCCTCATCTTTATATCGTCTTCTTCCTCTTCTGACGTGAAGTTCCTCCTCTACGTAGTTGTCCTCATCTTTATATCGTCTTCTTCCTCTTCTGACGTGAAGTTCCTCTTCTACGTAGTTGTCCTAATCTTTATATCGTCTTCTTCTTCTTCTGACGTGAAGTTCCTCCTCTACGTAGTTGTCCTAATCTTTATATCGTCTTCTTCCTCTTCTAACGTGAAGTTCCTCCTCTACGTAGTTGTCCTCATCTTTATATTGTCTTCTTCCTCTTCTGACTTCTGACTTCTGACTTTCTGAGAAGTTCCTCTTCTACGTAGTCTTCCTTATCCGTGTCGGGAACACCTGTAACAGAAAAATAAACATTACTTTCTTATTTCTTATTTAACGTTAAAACGAATATCCAGAGTCTTTACATTCGCCTGTGCTCGAAAATATTGTGTTTGTTTCGTTCCGGGGCCAACCGAGACCTCGCAGGAATCGAAATTTTTATGAGCAAACTTTCCCTGCCTAATACAGTTGCAGCCACATACGAAATCCCAACGGGCTTGGAAACTTGTTTTCCGCGGGTCAGCGGAACTTATTCGCGAGCATTCTCTTCACTAAGAGAGCGTGACATTTGAACGCATATCACGGTAGAACGTTGGGAAATTTCATCCGATCCGCTCGACGTTTCTTCTCTTGAATAATTGTAGACCAAGTACTTGTCTACTCCGTACCTTTGCTTCACCTGCAACTAAATCATATTTGGTACAAGAAACTGCTGCGTCAATTTTTGATCGATTCAATTTTTGCTGGAAGGCTTGAAAATTGAATGAAATCCTTGAGGGGGCAAATGGGTGAACGCGATCTCGTCAGAATCGCGAATCAAACTCTATTCAGGCAACAAGAAACGAGGCAGAAATGCGCGGAGGTGCAACCATACTTTCTGGCAACGATCCAGAAGCTCCGACGATATTTTCTTTTTTTCCCGACTTTCCCCTCGAGGTTGCTCGTCGGTCACGGATTTCGGCTTTCTCGCTGGTACTCCCCCCGTTTTTCCCCCCTCTCTGCCAGTACTTTTTTTTTTACCAGACCTCGCGTAATTGCACCGTAGAAAACGGTCCGTCGAAATCCCTGGGGAATTTCAAGGCTGAATCGGGCTCTGGGAAAACACGATTCTACGCGTGATTGAATCCCGATTAAGCGGGTCGCGCATTCGCGGGCCCTTGTTGCTCGAAATTGAGAGGGGAGGGGAAAGGATTTAGAATTTAAACGAGATTAAACTCGCTCCAAATTTCTTTAGATCAAGCCAGTCGATAGCGTCGTTCGCAATTTCGAACGAGACGCGAGAGAATGCTTTTCGTGCAATTAGATAATGGGTTTTTTAAAGAGTACGAGAGAAAGGACACCTTGGGGATCTT
>NC_071984.1:2247404-2249024 GCF_026283585.1 Hylaeus volcanicus | reverse complement strand
ACTGGGAACTAAGTATACATATAAGGTATATTGTACATTGCATTTATAATATAAGGTAATAAATATAACGAATGCATGGTAAATAGTACCAAAATGTGCACTTGCGAAATAATAATATTATTGTATCAATTGTAGAATATATTCAACACATATTATGTGTATTTATATAGACATGGGCTGCATCCCACCGTTTACTTGGAGAGGTTCCTCAATGTTCTCAATCTTCATTCCCATTCTTCCAAGCATTATATTTACGATTCTTTTCATTCTGGATGAGCCTTATTGTTCTAGTCTCGATGAGACACGTATAGTAACGAGAGTAATGACGCGGGTACTCGAGAATAATGGATATAGAGAAATCGTTCTCCCTTTATGTGACAACACGAGTACATTTATCCAATGGAATTGCTATCACGAAAATATATGCTTTTTGTAAGTGCAACGGTACGTGTGCGCTACTGTTTTAATCTAAGGATGTATGGGAGGTGCAGTCAGAGACAAACGTACATGAAATTCGAATTAATCGAACATCTTTGTAATTACGACATTTAAACGAACAAATTTATAGTTGTAAGCTCATTTTTAATGGCAAGTTTCGAACTTATCACTTGTGAACAGCTGACTATTTTAACACATCTCCCAAACATCCTTAAAGTAAAGTAAAGTGCTAAACATCTTTGTAATTACGACATTTAAACGAACAAATTTATAGTTGTAAGCTTATTTTTAATGGCAAGTTTCGAACTTATCACTTGTGAACAGCTGACTATTTTAACACATCTCCCAAACATCCTTAAAGTAAAGTAAAGTGCTAAACAAACTATTAATTCACGAGATATTTTAACAAATCGTCTTTCCCAATGCCCCGAGCAATCGTAACATCCTACGCCAAGTGTTTACCACAAGGATCTAGTCTATCAAAGACGTAGGAATCGTTTAACGAGATATTAAAGGCTCCAATCAAGGACGGCGGGGTGCAATCGAAGGAACCGTCCCATCAGCGTAAAAGGAAAGAAATCTGCGCTCGTTTCGAAGCAGAGAAAACTTTCCTTGACTATTGCGAGCATTCCCACCGAAATCCCTGAAAGGAGGAGCTCGATCCGCGGACGGTTTCGGTTGCGTTTCGTGCCAGAGTTTCGCGGTGAAATAGGACGATCGATTGCATTCGTTGTTGGTCCAGACGGACAAGGACAGGCCTTTTTTCGTATGTTACAATATCAGGGCTTTGTAACCGACTTCGAAAAGGAGGAGGTTTCTCAATTCACCGACATGGCTTGACCAATCGGAGTGCAACCACTTGCATCTTGTAGAGTATGTCTTCTAGCTGGCGAGTAACAATGCAGTTTGAATAGAAATTATTTCATACCTTTTAGTGCAGTTTTAATGTTTTTCGAAGTCGGTTACATTTTTTTTCCTAAGTTAATTTATAGTTCCCTCGACCTCGGTTCAACTATTTATTCCCATTTCCGCACTAGTCATTTCAGAACCCCTTAAAGACCTAACTATCCCTTGTTTCCTGACATTATGTAATTTTATTGGTCTATTTATTGTCTTCTGCTGGCTTCTACTTGTCCTTCTTCTTCTTCTTCTTCTTCTTCTTCTTCTTCTTCTTCTTCTTCT
>NC_071984.1:2241317-2247394 GCF_026283585.1 Hylaeus volcanicus | reverse complement strand
CTTCTTCTTCTTCTTCTTCTTCTTCTTCTTCTTCTTCTTCTTCTTCTTCTTCTTTTTCTTCTTCTCCGTTGGCTTCGATTAGCTCTTTTACTTCTGTTGCATGACAATCACTCCGATTGGTTTTCGTGCTGTCCACCATTCCACGCATCCACTTTAACTCTTGAACTCTAGTAAAACATGCAAGCATCCCACGTAATTAAGTTAAATTCTCCTACAAATATACAACTGTAAGTTATTTTTTGTTCTTACCGATTTGTATAATTGCGTCTCGCGAGCGAACAGGGGAAATTTTCATTCAACGAATGTCGTAGACGTCAACCGTCGTCTTAATCCCTTTCAGAGGGAATCTCTGTGCAGAGTAAACCCGTACCTTCGAGGGTAACTCGTTAAAAGTTCTCAGGCGCGTATCCGTCGGGTTAAAGCCGCCCAAAGGCCACTCGGAGTGCTTAAAGGCTTGTCCCCGTTTTACGTGAACCCAGAATTACAGTCGGCCGAAAAACTCTTCGTACAATGTACTTTGAATATTTTAATAGCGAATTACGTCGTTCGCAAGGAGGCTTCCGTAAAAATTCCTCCGAGATCGAGAGATCTTTCAGTACTGTCTATCTTAAACTAATATTTTCTATCGTCAACCATTTAATTCTAATCTCTAAATCTGACACTACTTTACATGATACGAACTCTCATAACTGACTCTCATAACAGACTCTCATAACAGACTCTGCGCGACAATTACTGCATACCATGTTAAAAATATTATACAAAAGCTTCGCAAGCGTTTCTGTGAGCTTTTCTGCCAAAGGATCACAGTTTCACAATGATCACACACACAAATCACACACAATGTATTTTGAGAAAAGTTGGCGCGCTAGGAAACAAATATAATTCTATTTTTAACAGGACAATTGTCTCGGAAAAATTAATTGTAAAAATATTACTGTTTACAAGTCATTAGAAATCGTCGTTACAATCCAACCATCGGAACATCTTTTGGAATGATAATAATTCCGCGAAATTCATTCCTCTCCGATACTAATGTACCTGTTAAACTAGCTTCTCTCGAGTTGATAGAATTTTATAACAATTCCTCTGTTGCATCGAACAGTGGCCTTATTACAGAAATGTTATTCGTAACAAAACTGGAGGTCTGTTTAATTTTTTTAATTTCACATTTCAAAGCCTCAATGTATTTCAATTCATGACGATAATTACTTTTCTTTTACTTTACAATGCTTTCCTTCCTATGCGAAATGAATTGAAATAATTACCAAAGGTACTTTGAAACATACCTAAAATATCCGCAAAGTTACAGAAACATTGCATAAATTCTTCCCTATAAAAAAAATATATGAAGAAACTCGTATACTTGGACTCCAAACATAGTATCCCAAAGGCAAATTTAAGCAATGCTTCTATAACTTCTAAAATATTTTTGGTACATTTGAAATTACATTTGGCAATTTTTCTCCTACTTTTCAGAATACAAGCAGACATGTAAAATGACTGGTTGGATGGAAGAGGAAACGCGTCTCATTGTTTTCCGCAGTTTTCATTCGCGATACGGTAAATACAAACATTTGTGCTCGTCAAAATTGCGATTCTCGCTGCGGCGAGCCAATCGTGACAAACAAACCGCGATTCAATTATGCACGGCCTAGGGACAACACGCTTGGTAACGCGACTACGTAAATACACAGGCTCGCGAGTCATAAAACATTTCGCGTGATCGCGGAGACGACGTCGTGTTTCCGCGACGAAGCGAACGAGTGTATCTGAACGTTCAAACACGAGCTCGGAAATTATTTACCAACACAATTCGGTACGAGCGAGGTACAACCGTTTCGGGTGAATTATTTCACTTTGATAAATACTGTTAATACTGCAATAATAGTTGCTACATCAAAATAAGAAGAAAACCCTGTTTCAATTGACACCAGGCTCTCCCATCATGTGCAAATTAACTCTGTGCCTCTGTATTCAACAATTTACATCTCTAACTAGATATATTTACATGTTACTTGTTTGCAGGTGTAGATCTATTTTAATGGAGACCAGGTCGATGACCTCCAAGGTTGGTCATTTAAAATTACTAATTTAACATACAACAACAAACCGACGATGAAATACTGTAGAGTCACAAACGGTCAAAAATGAAAGCGCGCAATTATTTCTACCGAAACACCCTGTACGTTCCACCTTTCCCAAATATCCACCGGGCTAATTAGCGCACTATTCCGTGTCCATTGTTAACGAGGGTCTGTGTTACAAATGCACGTTCGCGTCGGAGCCTTGACCCGAATGAACACGCTCGACAATCGAAACCCGCGGGATTCGGGTCCTTGGACGGGATCATCGGCTGGAGGAGTCGTTCTCAAGTCGAGTATCATTCTCGCCAGACAATCTATTTTTAGAAAATAAAAATTTGTTGGATTAGATGCATGCGTAAGTCTTGCAGGTTCTGAGTTCGACTATAGACTTAGAGACTTTTAAGCTAGGCTATAGGGGGACTAGGGACTACTAGGCTTGGATACATAGAGCTAGATGGTACTATGTTAAGCTACAGAGGGCTAGAAGCTTCTCAGTTCGGTTACAGGGGGTTAGAGACTTCTGGGCTTGGTTATAGAAGAGTTGGAGACTACTAAGTAAGTAGAGGGCTAGACTATAGCGACTACTGGACTCACCTATATCCCTATATCCGAGACTAAGCAGGATTTTGTTCGTATAAACAAGGTTCTAATCCCGTGTAACTGAAGCTTGGTACCTTCTAGCCCCCCCATTCCTGAGCCCAGTACCCTCTGACCCTCCCTCGAAAGCATCATTTGAGAATTGGCGAAAAATTAATTACATTTCGTGGTCGGCTGAGCGGAATACTTTGGTCGGAAAGCAGCATTCGTGGTGGAGGATCAATGAGAAGGGGTGAAGAACGAGGATGTCGCGGATAATTGCAAATCGCGGAGAGGCATCAGCGACGATTCACGCACCGATGGCTTCAAACTTGTCGAGCGAATCCGTGTACAGGGTGTCGGTACAATACTTAATTATTCTAGAGAGTGGTCCGCACAGGCATACCTTGATTAACTTCTCGGAAGTTTCTTTGTCATATCGCGCGGTACGCTGTATTTTCTACGTGGCGTTCTGGGGCCACCATTCGAGCAAGTAGTAAGCGCTTTTGAAAAAGATACAGATATATTTCTTCAATTTTGTTTTCTGTAACTTTTTCAATTTTAGAATTCGACGGTTTCTTTCTTAGTTTCCAAGTGAAATTTCGTGAAGTCGAACGGCGTCGACAAGACCGTTAAAAAGTAAAAGAGAAACACTTAATGATAGTAGTATTACATACATACATGTGTACATTTTTGTGTTTCTCGAATCAAGCTATTAATCAACGTTCGACCATATATATTATGTATATTATTATATAATATATCCTATTATTAGTATAAATTAGTTGTAACGGGATTGCGGATCTTTATGCATAATAAAATCATTGTAATCGTACATAGAAATATTGAACTTAAATACGAAGTTTACTTTCAATATTTTTTTAGATTCTTGCACATTAATAATTTAATTAATAAATACCTAATTAAGTTCAATTTTTAAGTTCAATTGCAAAGGACGTTTGCAAAGATTTTATTTTGCACGAAGATTAGAATTGTTTTCCAGTAAATAAAAGAAAAAGTTTGAAAGTTATGCTGAGATTCATCATAAGTAAAATAAAAGTAATTAAGTTAAGTTAAGAAGTAGTTCGTAAGAAATAACTCACGGTAGCCGATAGGTAACAACAATTCCTCAGGTGTCTTCCAGTCGACTGCCTGTTACCTGCCGGACGTCGCGGGGTCGATCACGGGTCGATCAAGTTCGAGCACCCCATAAACAACGACGCGAACGGTTCGGAGTACACGCGGCAACTGGTCAGAATCGCTTCCAGTCGCGCAACGGGTAGCAACCCTTCCCCCTCCATTTCGAGAGGGCTGCTCGTGCCGCCGTCGATCATCGTCCAACCGATTATAGGATAACCGTCCAAGGTGATAGAACGGTTAAGGTGAAAGGACATTTTCTTTGGAAAATTCATGAATCCTTTCTTTCTTTGCATTCTTTCACAATTCTTCTTGTAACACGAATTTCACCCATTATGTAACATCTGAAAATTCCGTAAGAGATACTTTGGTATTGTTCTTTATTATATAAAGTCGGTGTAAGTATTTATTCTGCTTTACCTACCTCTGTTTATACGTATATCACAAGTTTCATCCAACCAGGCTGACACAACAATTATTGCAATCCCCAATTTGTGGAAATCTATAAATGAATAATAAATAACAATGCGTGAGGAAACTTTCCAAGATATGCTTTTATCGTGGGAAATAATTTTTGTCCGATAGCAGGACATTTTTAGCCAGAGGCCATTAAAAATAAAAGCATGGCACTCAACTATTTAAAAATCCGCTTACTAATAACTAATATATTATATATTTTAATACTTTCGACTTTAGCAGGATACGTACATTTCCTTGAATATATCTGGTGAATTTCTGAAAGAGAAACTAACAGAATTCGAATAGAAAACAGGGTCGAAAGGGTCAAGAAGGAAGTTGCAATGCTTTTATATTTAACCTAAGAGTTCTATATTAGAACAAAAATAATTTTCTACTCTTTAGCACACTTTATTATCAAAACCACAGCTTGAAAATATTACTTATATTCCTCTGAACAGAACTGTTCTCATTTCACCTACTTGGGAGCATTGGGAGACCTAACAGAGGCTCCCATAACGGGGCTAATTAAATCCTTGAATTTAAAAACGCCTTCTCGCGAGCAATTCACCCTTGTAATTCCGCTTACGCAAATGGAAGGGTGGAAGACACAGCGGAGTGTATTAATTAAACGAATTACGCAACGTTCCCGTGTACTGTTAATTACTTCGAATAATAGGACGGTCCAATGTCGATCGAGCGATATTCCATTGATTCCCAAACACAATATCCCGTTGTTAGAAGTGTTTACGTAAGTCGATGCATGGAGATCACGCGGTCCTTCCAAACACGTGATCGCCAACGCCATTGCCGCGTGACCACGGCGAACAATTCTTTTCTACCCGTGAAAACCGAATGGAGCCTTCTTACCGCGTGACTGTGCTTCCATTCTCTCCCGAAGTCTCCTTGTGTAACGCGAAGGAAGCAAATCCTTTGATAAATCCGCCCACTCGTCGTCCTAGTTCTTCCTTACCCTGCAAACGAAAACCCAACGTTAGATATTCCAAACAAAATCGCGATAAATCGAGATAAAATCGAAAGAAAGAAATGTGCTCGATTACCTTGTAAAATCATACGATAATTCACGAGCAACACGTGTTTGCACTCTTGGGACCGCTTGGGACCAGTGACGCCAGATTCGGTTCTAGTCGCGCATGCGCACTGGTTTCAGCGTCAAGAAAGTATCTAATACGACCATAAAACTGACACCCTTCTTAGTCGCCTCAAAGAAAAATACAAGTATAATAAATTGGGACCACGCGTAATAAAGGAAAATTGGAAAACTGACCAGGCATCGTTTCCTATATGTAGCTGTATTACTCCGGGTTCATTTTTCGACGCGCATGCGCGAGTGGGAGCAGAATCACAGTGATGCCAATGTGTTGCTTCCAACTCGCGCATGCGCGTCGAGACCATATATGAATGCATATTGCAAGATCGAGCGAATAGAAAGAAAGGATTATATTCAATTACCTCGTAAAATATTCAATAATTCACGCAGCTTCGTTTACTTAGGCCTGTACTGATGCCATCACAGGAGCAACATTGGGACTATTGTTGGCACGCTTTCTTTGGGCGGAGTGGGAGTGTGTTGCCCCGTCGTCACTCGTAAACTCCAGCGTGACGTCATATTACCATGTATCGATACATATTGCAATGATCATGTATCAATAGAAAGAAAGAATTGTACTCAATTACTTTGTAAAATAACGCAATAATTCGCAAGCAATACGGCTTCGTACAGTTTCGTACACTTGGGACTACTTGTCGCGAGTTCTTTGGGCGTAGGAATGGCGCGCGGAATACTGGGACTACTTGCTG
>NC_071984.1:2174439-2241307 GCF_026283585.1 Hylaeus volcanicus | reverse complement strand
GCGCGCGGAATACTGGGACTACTTGCTGGATATTCTTTGGGCGTAGGGAGGTGTACGTCACCCTGCGTCACCCCACGTGAAGTCCTACGCCACGCCGCGACTTGACAACTTGTGTATCAATTGTAAATTGTAACGTATGTATCAGTAACACGTCTTTAGATAATAATTAATAAATTATTACAACGTTCTTAAAATCGATAAAGATAGTCCAAATAAATCCTTAGGGTTTATATCGTAACTTTCGTTCAATCGCTTCTCCTGTTTATCTCTAGATATGACACGAGGCACATATTAGTTTATGGTTTCGCTTGGCACGGTGAAAATCTCATTGAATGAACACGACGAGAAATAACAGATCGCGGTTTCGCACCGGCGTTCGTTCCGATGTAATTCGGAATCCGTGGTTTCAAATTTAATGGCAATCTATTTAATGGATGGCCAAGGTACCTGATAAACTGGGTCGAGCAGCTTCGACCGTGGTTTATTAATTTCGTAGAGACTTCGAAGACAATTAAAAGTTCGAATCCGTTGTCTCGAGAAACCACAATGACCAGAGTGCGGCTAATTATGCCACTGCAAATGTACACATAATCGACTCGCGTAATTTCCTAAGCTTTAACTTTACCTTTTGTTTCATATTTGTTGTAAGGATTATTATTATTATTATTATTATTATTATTATTATTATCATATGCAATTTAAATAGTAATAAGGCTAGCTAACATGAAGTCCCCAAGCATGATCCTGAGTCTGAGATTTGGAGCAGTTTTTCGATTTTGATAAAATTGTCTGTAAAATTATTTTTCACTTCCTCGATAAAAATGAAGCATTTTTCGTTAAATAACATACAAAGGATAACTTCTGTGGTTTATGAGAAAAAGAAAAATGGTTTGGAAAATAAAAAGCGATCCTTCAAAGAAATAGTTTAAACAAAAGTTGTACATCACGATGAGATATGAAATTGTTGTCGAATAGATTTTTTCGAGAAACGAATATTTTTTGAGATATTTTAGTAAAATGTTTACACCCTAAATGTGTTAGACATGTTACCGCACAAGGGTTATCGTCTCGAGGAATAGTTCCTTACCATCTCAGTTTCTCTGTCAACGTTATCTATTGGGATTAGAATTAAACTTGAGCGCCATCTGTTTTCTAAGAATGAAAACTGGGCTATCAAATTTTATATATATATATATTTGTATATTTACAATGCATTCAGACATCCAACTGCATCCAACTACGTTCACTTGATTCAATTGTTAATATGCCACAACAGCAGCTTCAAAAAGTATGAATTATTTAAAAATTTCATGCTATACTACTAGGAAATTTGATAATTTGACATGTTTATTAATATTCTGTTGATAAATACGTTCCATAGAACAAGCTGTATAACTTCACCTTCAGCATTTAAGTTTCAAATTATAATTTGTTTGATATCGTTAATCCTAATTCAGAAAGGTAAAGACAAGGTCTTTGTAATGTATCGCTTTACTTTTCTCTTCTGTGCTATTTTCTTTTTATTCAAGAATTACATATATTTGTTTTTAGCACGTAGTGTATCACGGACTGATTTGATGAAATGTAAACTCACGCACAAAGGAATAGAGTACAGAGGTTCAATAGCAAAGACTATCAGTGGTATTCAATGTCAAGCATGGTATACGACAGATCCCATGCATGAGGTAATATATATATAAAGAATCTTTGATTCTATCAAGATTTATGATATATTCTGTATATAGTCGGAGATATTGTATCATAGATTTAAGTCAAGTTAGCCATAAGTAAATGTATCTCATACATATACCACTGTATGGTGACTCCAACTAAACCCATCCTTCTACAATTCGAAATTAGGTGAGCAGCTATATAGGCGATCACGACTTCCCTGAGAGATCAATGAAAAATGCAAAAAATTACTGCAGGAATCCAACAGAAGATGCAGGAGGACCTTGGTGCTACACTATGGATGCTTCTCTCATAGATGACAAATGCGATGTACCTCTTTGTAATTTCGGAGGTACATAGTTGCGGTCAAATTTAATCAATTATAGCTCACAAACGTTTCTTTGCGATCCACTAGAATGTAAACTGTCGGGACTGGGATCCGAATATGGTGGTAGCAAGAGCGTTAGCGCTTCAGGGAGCAAATGTAAATCGTGGCAGAAGCACTACATACTTGAAGATAGAGAGGTGAATGAAATACGCGTTCTAAAAATCAAAGTAACATTTTTAAATTTGACCTGACGCTACTTTAGTCTTATCTTTTAGAATTCGAAATTTTACGAGAAGGATTTCCCCGATGATTCTATCAAGAAGGCTGGCAGCTTCTGCAGAAATCCATCGGGAGATATTGGAGGACCTTGGTGCTACATCAAACAGAAAGACACAGAGTATGTGGAGAAGGAATACTGCGATGTACTTTTCTGCGACGACAGAGGTACTTTGAAAAGTGTTGTCACGTTATTCAATTCTATCTGTAACATTGCCTGTTTTCCAGATTGCCTGGCATTTACCAAAAACGTGACCAATTATTCTATAATAACAAAATTGAATGCAGCTGTTGGTAATACTTCCTTCTGGATTAAATTATGGAATCCTGACGACGAGAAAAGGGTATTCCTTGCATACCTTCGCCATGTGAATTTGTATTTGGTTATAAAGGATAAAATTACTCGGGTTTTAATGATGACGAACGTTATTTAAAGGGGGAGGCGCGAGTTTTACTTAGCGTCCTGCCAGTACTGTTTTCTACCGACGAGACGTCTGAAGAATGGGGTGCAGGTGTCGAGTTGGCATTTAGAAACTCGGGCAGTAGCCAGACGTTTCCATCGAACGATGTTAGAACTTTTAACTTAGTTGACACCTTCGAACTGATCTCAATCCTGATCTCAAAATTAGGAAGAAGAAACCATCGAAAACACTCCCGAAATCTTATTGGGTACAAAGTGGACAGGGATATGGATAACATGGGATGGTAGCTTCATATCAGCAGGTGTTGACGGCTCGCTGAAACCGTTGATTATGCAAGAATATAAAAAGAAGCACGGCTTCACGAATTTGTATCCAGAAACGTTTTTGTACTACGGACTTAGAGGGACGGGCGTTTTGTGGAGTACTGGATTCTGTCAGAATTGTACGTTGTTAGTTATGCGAATCAATTGTGCGTGATAAAATGCTTGTTAGTCTTGATAAGTTATACCTTTCTTTATTTCCAGACTGCGAGGTTCATACGACGTTCGGAACGGATTTCTCTAGAACTTGGACCATGGTACAGAAGAATGGTACAAATGATGTGTTATTTTACGTTCGCGCAACGCGAAATATTCATGTTCGCCTTTATCAAACGCCCGCGATAGAATATCCATCTATAACGGTAAAGACTATACCATTATAAATTTAGATGAGATAGTCAAATGAGACATTGCTGACTTTTTCTTTTTACGCATACTTGAGACATAATTCCCGGATATAGGTAACATTTGGCAACGATATCATAACTCTAACGTACCAAGAAAAAGAAGATTCTGTTAAGCAATATCTGAAAGAAATTCCTAGAAGGGGAATGCTAGATTTTTGGACTTGGAAAGAATTCAGTATCAGGTTGATAAATTCGTATCGAAAGTATTATAATGTATAATTTTGTCACGGGTTTCGTACACGATTTTGCAGCATCTTCGGGGAGCACCTTCGTTTATTTTCGCAAAGCGTCAGAGGAGCCGTGGAGCTGCTGTACATAAACAACAATTTTTTTGCGACGTTAAGATGGTTTAGCATCGGAAGTGAAAGTAGTATAGCGCAGTGGACGCTGTTTTGTAGTCCAGAAGGTGATTCCATTACATTAGGCGTTTTCGGTATTTTAATTAGCGAATAAAACAGCGTAATATATACTAATCACAGCTGGGGATGCTGTGGAAGAACCTACGGTGCCAAATTGTATTTCTGACTCGAAGGGTTACGAATATAAGGGCTCGCAATGGACTAGCGTTTCCGGAGTTCCTTGCGTTCCATGGATGTCAAAAGAGGTATTAGTCAATTCTTTAAGTTCAAAGCAATTCTTTGCTTTCGATGTTAAAATGGTTCTGTTTTTTAACAAGGTTCCCAATGAGGAAAAAGCAGATAACAAATTCGTCGACGGATCTGCTATGAAAGCGTTGAATAAATGCAGAAACCCTACGCGCGATGATAATGGTGTTTATTGTTATGCATTTACATCCGACAAAAATAGAACTATTTCCAAACAGTATTGCGCGATACGGACCTGTAGATCGTCAGGTAATTCTGTTAACAGTAGTGCAATTGCAATATTATAAGTATTTATCATCATATGACATCATACCGAATTTCTAGAGTGTAAAATGGCTGGAACTGCGAACGACTATGTAGGCACATTGTCCACAACACGTTCTGGACGTACTTGCGACAATTGGCCATTAGGTCCGCTGGTAACAGTGGAAGAGTCAACTGATGAGCCTCTATTTACAAAGCATACTCGAAGACCGACTCGCGTGAAACCGCCAAGAAGAGGACCGTATAATCCGTATCCACTGCTCTCTGCCGATATGCCAACAAAATCTAGCACGCCAAAATACACGACTACCCCCGTCTCAAAATTTCGACTACCTGAAAACGTTATACGAGAATATTTCAACGATACCTTGTACGCAGATGGAAATGCTCGAAGTGCTAGGAATTATTGCAGAAATCCATCGCGCAATATTGCTGGCACTTGGTGTTATACCACGGACTCTTCTATACCGCAAGATCTTTGCAATGTCAGAGATTGCGAGAAACCAGGTAGGCTGCGCGACTTTCTGTAAACTAGATTCGTAGTCACTGATTTTACCTTGCAGAAGAGTATACTATACTCGTTAAAGGAGACGCCACAGGCAGACGTTTATACGTTTTACCTGAATATCGATTCGAAGGTTTACGATTCGCCTTGAAAGCTTGGGAACCAGATCGACCAGATTCCATTACGTTCGTCTTCTCAGCCGACGATGGCTTTAAATCGCGTTATATACTCAAAATAGGAGCACTGGATAACGAGAAAGTACTTCTTTACTATCAATCGGAAAGTGAAGGTAATTGTCTACACGTTCATAAAAGTTTATTCTACATGTGAAGTGTTTATTGTGAGTCACTTGCAGTTGTTGTTTTGGTCAAGAAAAAAACTTTGCCACACTTACTGTACTTGGGGAAATGGGCCAACTTTATACTCAGTATACCTCGAGGAAAAATCTTACTTTATTACGAGGATGAACCTACACCGATATTTGAATGGAGTCATTCGGACCCAACGAATGCTTTCTTGCCAACATATTATTATTATAGTAGCGAAAGAGGGCGGACTGTTGGCATTGCTTTCAATTATGATTCAGGTACGCTTATCACTTGTATAAGTATAATTATACATTCTTTACGATTCTTTCTTTTTCATTTCGGTAGGTTGTCCAGTTGAGACCACGAGGACAGATCGTTATGTAATCATCTTACCACTGTCAGTGTGGAATCAAGAAGGGAGGCATGTAGAACAAGTAACACTTCATGTTCGGGGTGACGGTGCAGTTTCCGTACCACTGTTTTTGTTGCCTGGGACACCAGGGTAAATATCAATACTCAAGGGTAAATATTAACGTGTAAACTATTCAGAATCCTACCCTAAATTATCCTATGTAACGAATAAGCTTGAAGTAGAATTAACTGAATGCTTTCTAAACAGGTTCTACGCACTTACATTGAGCGAAACAGATCATTGGATAACGTTCACAAAAAATGCGTATCCAAACGTAACAATTTTCCACCGACAGAGGCTAACAAATTCGTTATTTACAACCCGTTCGTGGACTAACATCACGATAAGGTAGAATCTCATTATAAAATTCATTCAAGTTTCTACTTCAAACGAAATTTTTCAGGTGGTCTGGTAATAGCATCAAAGTATTCTGCAACGCAACAAACGTGTTTCTGTATAAACACGTTACTCCTCTCCTGTTCTATTACTTTTCCGTGGGCGTTGCCTCTGGCAGTTGGATCACTTGGACTGTAAATTGTCTACCAATAGGTTAGAGAAGAGAAATTGTTTACCGGTACAATAGTACTTCTTATCTATTGTTCATATCGCATTATAAAATTAATTTGAAGACATAGACGGGCCACCGATCGACGGTGGCTGGTCAGAATGGGGCCCATGGGCGTGCAGCGCGAGTTGCAACGGTGGCACAGGAATTAGAAGACGACGATGTAATTCTCCTAAACCTAACATCAAAGGAGAACCGTGCATTGGAACGAATACTATGACTGGAAGGTGCAATGAAATTGTTTGCGGTGACATAACAGAAGGTTAGTATTATTGTATGTCAAATATTAAAACAGAAACTCGATGAGAACCGTGTAAAATGTATTTAATAAGTCGATAAGTATAGATGTTCGTAATTCGTTAAACAGATACAGTGAATCTGATAACTAGGAGAATGCAAACAAACTACACTGCTCTTATAGTAAAAGAATTTCGATCGACGAAAATTGTAGCAGATTACGATATTGTCGAATTGATTGTTAAAGAATCACCTCGTTCTGAAATGCAGTGGTCTTTGAATGGCATATTTGTGCAAAACGAACCCTCTAGAGTGGAATTAAAAGATTATAATATTGGTATGTACTTTACCAAGTGAGAAATGCATAGATATCCTACTATAGCGTATTAAAGAGAATAGGGGAGTAGTAATGCATTTTGCGTATACTTAGAAATAATTAGGGCCTCTCCAAACGACTCTGGAGTTTATGCAATGACCCTGCGTCGAATAGATGGAACGTACTCGATCATTAAAGTGATAAGTTTGGCAGTGATCCCATTGCAGGAGAATGTACGAGTAAGGGAAACCTTGAGCGTACCTATAACATGCCATTGTACGATTTTAGGCCATGTTTATTCGGAGCTTCGTGTGTCTTGGCAAGTGAAGAACAAAACATGGAAAGATTATGGTATTACGCTTCCCTTCGCCGTGGATACCGAACGTATCTTAGCAGTTAACAGGACACACGAGGGAATGTGGCAATGTTCCGTCAAACAGAACGATTTAAATTTCAACTGGGTGACGAACATCATTTTTTTTAAAGGTAAATGATTCTTACGTGTACGTCAAACGTAATATATGTAAGAATTTTTGATAATTGCATTTTTAAGTTCTGGGACCACCTAATTGGAGGACATATTTGATGGAAGACCAGGCGACACGTTTTATCTTTGGCTGGTTACCAAACGAAAAATATGTTTCTGCTTCCGTAATAATTATTTCTTTCATCCTAGTCTCAGCTATAATTGTTGGTTCCATTTTTTTCATAAGGTACGTATACAGGGTGGGGCAATAACTAATAGCACCTTAGATATCTTCGAAATCATGGGTTTCACAGAAATATTTGCTGGAATAAAAATGAAGGGGGATTATCCGGCTAGCGCTACATAGTTTCGCCACCGTTGGCGCCACTGGGTTGCTCACCTGTGCTTACCTGCTCACAGAGCGGCTTAGCGAGCAGGAGAGAATTGTTTATCAAATTAATAAAATAATAATTATCGTTTATAAGTTTATATTTAGATAACCCACATAAGGTCTTTAATGTTGACTTACTAATGTGCCAATTAAAACCTTATTCTTTATTATTTTTGTATTGCTAACCTATACAGGAATATGAGGATAAACAAAGAATTGAATCGCCAGTATGTTAAATGATTCAATGTTGTACACGTGAAATAAACAAAAATTTGGAAACAATTTTATATATTATAATCACTGATCGGAGTTATTATTCGTCGAATATCTATGGAATGTTCTAATAGTACAGAAACTCTAACAGAGCCTGTTGCTTCGAATGTGGTATGTATACTTATAATTACACTGAGATAGTGGTCTCAGTTTATTAAAGCTTCACTGTTATTTAATGTTTCAGTTAGAACTGTCATCGAAATCAGAATCATCAGAATTGCAAAATGTAGACACAACTGCATTTCAAGAATCACATAAAGATGAAGTACTCAATGAAGAATTTAAGGAATCTGACACAGAATTTCAAACGGTGCAGAGTAGAGCACCGTGTACCAACCAAGAGCAATGTGTTTCAACAAATACTGTAAATAATCACAAAGAAGCGAAAGATGACCAAGTGCACCGATCCAATTATGTCTGTTATAACTGGAACTCTTCGCCGATACTATTATGCGAAGCAACCAAAGAATACGAACCATCCCAATCGTGTGAAAATTTTACAAAGGGTTGTCAATGGTCTCCAGATGGAACGTGTCTACTGGTACCTTCGGAGGACTTTAAAATTCGAATTTATGAACTTCCCAAAGAGTTATATTCAGAGAAGATCCCTTTAAACTTGTCATCTACAAACTTACCAGCAGCATTAAGTGTAAAAGAAGGAGGTCTTATATACGATACATGTTGGTATCCGTTTATGAATTCTTGGCAGTCTGAGACTTGTTGTTTTTTAAGTACAAGTAGAGAAAGTCCCATACATATGTGGGATGCTTTCGATGGTACATTACGAGCAACGTATCGAGCTTACAATCAGTTAGTATGACAAATATTTATAGTTCCTATTTATTGTACCTCGACGATTAATGTACATTATGTATTTTATTACATTAAGAGTCGACGAAATAGAGGCTTCGATTAGCGTTCGGTTCATCGACTCTGCCAGAGAAATATGGGCTGGTTTCAAAAATACCTTGCGAATTTTCGATGTCGAACGACCAGGTCGTCAAGTAAATTCTATTCAATTTAAAAAAGATTTTCCAAATGTCACAGGATTGGTTTCTTGTATTCGAGAGAACCCTATAATGCCAGGATTGGTTGCATTTGGTACATATTCTAAATCCATTGGTACGTATAAAATACACGAGTATTTCAAGAAGATACGATAAGTTCCTTAGATTGCAAAATGTCTTTAGGTTTATACAAAAATGGACCACTGTGTACTTTCAAAACTGGAAATGGTGTAACTCAAATCGAGTTCAGTCCTTGCGGTACAAAATTATTTTCTGCTGTAAGACGCAGCGGTGAATTTTTGTGCTGGGATCTCCGTAATACAGGTACCGTGCTTTACTCTCTCCAAGGACGTCAATCTGATACGAATCAAAGAATACAATTTGACATCATGGCTGATGGGAAACAAGTAGTGTCAGGTACATTGACGATTAAATATATTACAATTATTAATTATTATATCCGGTATATGTTGATAAAGTGACATTTCTTTAGGTGGTACAGATGGAAACATAGTAATTTGGGAATTACCACAACTCACAGATTATACGAATCTCAAACTAATGTATAAAATAAAATTGTCTCGCGATTGTATAAATGGAATAAATGTACACAGGAGTTTACCAATAATTGCTACCAGCGGAGGACAAAGATTGTGCGACAGTACCACGGAATACAGAGGAAATAATGTTCAATTATGGTCTATCTCATAAGTTAATAACATGACGAATTATTGTAAATACAGATTTTACTAATTTAATTAAAAATACAAATTTATTACCTTTTGATACGAGAAAGTTCAATATTTTGTCCGATGTCGCCAAATTTATTAATCCGGACCACTATGCGTCATGTCCGGTAAACATATCATTTTTGTTTTCCTTTCATAATTCTATTTTTTAGGGGGCGACTAAAGACACCAGTTTCATGAACATATTAGATACTTTACTGGCCGGCAGCGTGGCCTTCGAACACTGCGCATGCGCATCATTCGTTTATCGAGCCTGCGCATAACTTTCTTAAAATTCACGCGGAGAAAAGTGGAGGGGATTTATGGCAGCCCTGCTTTACTCTGTCATCGACGTGCAAGTTGCACGGTGCAGCCTCAGGTGGTGCAAATTACTCGAAATTAACAATTACACGACGCACTTAATAATTTCAGATTCCTGCTCGCTTCGCTCGGTTCACTTATGCGAGACAACGCTTAAGCCTTTGAAGAGCACGTGGTAGGGCATGTATGTGTGCACACATACGTGTATTTACATTTAACAATCAAGAATGTGTAGAAATTTTACCAATACAAATCCGATCTGCAAAGAAAATACTCGAAGTTGTGAAACGTCAACGAAATATATTCGTGTGTCGGTAATTAATCTTGTTATACGATTAAAAATAAGTAGTTTATTGTAAACGGCATCTAAAGCGAATGTGTACGCACGTACACGCTTTGCAAACTCGCCAGGAATGCGAAGTGTTAACTGTCGTGTGTTGTGCGATTATGTTTTCCAGTCAGTTTCCAGTTGTAGGTATAGATGCTTTTCAAACACAAACGAGATTTCGCTAGTGACTTGTGGCCGTTGTGGAAAATACAGAAAGGGAGGGAAAAGCGAAGCAAGAAATAAACAAGAGGAAATGAAGAAACGATTGGAGTAGATGGTGCGCGGAAATTTGTTATCCGTTAAAATATGTGCCAATGTTTAACAGTTGCCATACAACCTGTTTTTCTTTCGAGTGTTTGTAGGATGCGATGTATACATGAAAAATTAACGAGGATGAGGAAAAGCGTATCGTGATCGAATGATATTCGTCTTGGATCTCCACAAGCACGGTTATGAAGCAGTAAAAAGGGATCTTGTTACTCCAGTTGTTCGAGAAACGTAGACTTGAGAAATGGCTTCTAATATGCAGTCTTTCCCGCGAATGCTGAAAATGCTACGAGAAAATAGCAACATCAAAGACAAACGGGAAGCCTTAACCTATATTCGCAGGTACCATTGTGTTTTATGTACGAGGTTACCTGAATATATTTAATGTCTACTCGATATAAAGCAAAGTCCTTTTATAATGGATAATTCCTTTTATAATGACCAAAAACAGTTGCTCGTGAATTAGGGTACCCTAGTACTTGGAGCATTCTGTTCTGTCGTATCGAATCTGTAGGGACAATTACCCCTATGCTTTCACAAATCTCTTTATATTTCTTTCCTAGAATGTATCTAGTACTGTTTTATAAAACTTAAGTGGGAGGATTGTTAGTGACTGTAATATAATTCCATTGCAACTGTATCATTTGTGAATACGCGTGCTTTCTAGTTTACTTGGTTAAAAAAGAGTTCCTCTAGAATATCCTATATATTTCAGCAACAGCAAAAAGTTGGAAGCAACGAAAACCATAAAAGAGGAACAATACAAAGAATTGTGCAAACTAGTTATCGATGCTTTTGCAAATGGAAACAGCGACATACAAAATGAAGCATACGGAGCGCTAAATGTTATCATTCGGGACTTCAAAGAACATTCTTTGAATTTATTCGAATGCATGTCGCGGATAAATCAGAAAAATAGGTTTGTTTACAAAATGATATTTACATTTCAATGTAATATCTGTGACTAAAACTAGATAATATTGTTACGATTTCAGATTAAAAATTTTGAAATTATTAGAAGTGGTAGAGGACAACGCGATATCTGTAGTTGCTTACGATGCACATACCGTGAACTTTTTTAAATATTGTATGTGTACGATACAAGAGAATGCTATGCCATGGACGGCGCCAACTGCGTGCGTGGATAACATCGAAGCATTGACAGAAGCTGAAAGTAGAACACTATCGGACGACCAAAGATTAGAAGAAGAAACTATTAATTACTGCTTAACTTTATTGAGAAGGTTGTATAAAGTGGCTGCAATTACATCGGATATTAAAGTTCAAAGGGTATACAAATAATGCAAATAATATTTTCAGTCAAAATACATTTACGATGTTTAATTATTAAGATATATTACAGAAAATTATTCTTTTACAGTTTAATGCACTCTTATTAGATAAAATAATGGTATTAGCCTATATGGGTCACAAGCGACAACGTGCTCCAGCTTTAAATCTCTTACAACAAGCACTCGCTACAGATATAGCATCGCACGTTCGTAATAAACTACCCGAAGAATGGGCTCAATACAAAACTGCGTTGCAGTCCGTGTACTGCAAACGTATGCTCCTTTTGGTATCTATGTGCGAGCTGGATTGGGCTACGCAATGGAACGTCAGCATCCAGTTTCTCGGTGTGGATCTTCATCGCGGTGCTGGCTTGATAAATAACTTACTCAGCGTCGAAGAGAAAGCATTCAAGTCTACAGACACAATTATACGCAGGTATGAATAATACTTATACAAAAAATACTTTGCTAATAGAAATAAATATCTAATATAAGATACAGAATAATAGAAATCGGAACTAACATAATATTTCATATTTTAGGCAAGCATTCCTGTCGTGGAAGTTACTAGTGGATAATTTTGCGTTAGATCCGCAAGAACTCGCTACTGCCAGACGGATAAAGTTGCTGTGTACTCCTCTGAACGCTAAAAATAGTAAAAACGAATTGATAGCACTGACAAAGTTGGAAGTCTGGTGGCACGTGATCATCAAGCTTTACAAGGACATTCGCAAGTTCGTTAACCCAGTGATCACGCAGTTCTTGAATTTCTGCTTCGGGCCTCTAGGAGATACGCCATTGATGTCTTCGAAATTGGATATACTAGCTTCGCCAGGCAAAAGGTTCTTCAAGACAAAAGTTATCGCCGTCGATGCTCTATGCCAACTTCTCGTCACGAAGCAAGAAAACACCGTCTTCTCTCCAATCTTGGAAGAAAGGCTTCCGCATTCTATATCAGATTCCGTTTTCCAAGAATGTTACAAGAGTATTATTCACAGCGTAGGAGAAGCTCTGCTCGTGCTCAGCCAACTCACAGATGCGGAAATGAAGAATAGATACCAGCTTGGTAAAATATTGTGGACGAGTTTGGTTAATTATATACAAGAAACAAAAATGGAAAAGAAGGAGCTTATATATAAGGATATGATACTGGTTATTACAGAGCTGACAAATTATGCTTTGGACAAACCAATGATCAGGAACCTAATTCTCGATACAATTTTGTTCGAGGTGGCTGATCTTGGTCGAAATTTCGATTTTCAAGATGATACGTTGTTTGCATTGGTGATGAAGTTCTTGCAAACTCCACTATTGAACGAAGCGAAACATAATCATTTCGAGGGATTGAAATCTCTGCTTTGGCAATGCATTAAGTCGCAAAAAAAGAACGAATATTATCCACACGCATTTAAATGCTTAAAAGAAATATACGAAAAGTTGCACAACTTGTCATCCTATCACATTAATTTTGAAGCTAAATATCAAATTGTTACTTTCGAGTTGTGGCGTATTTTGGTAGAAGTGCTGATACAATATATGGATGATTTGCAAGATATCAACGAGGGCAGTGCGACGGAACATAATTTAAAAACAGTCGAATCGATTGTATCATTTCCATTCATGTACATACATTTGCAAGATAAGGAACAGGAGGAAGAGTTGTTGATAGTTTGGAAACGTTTGTATAAACAATTCGAAATGCGAACAGACCTTATGCCAACTGTAAAAACTAACGAAATTTTATTAAACACCACAAACGCTATGCTCCGTTGCGTAGAAAGAAATAAGAGATGTTACCATCTCATTATACATTGTTTGGAGACTTTGTTGAGTATCGTCAACTATAAATTTCTTTTATCAAACGGAGAAGTTCCGTCTATTATGCACCTTATCTTGAAAATCATACCTTACACATTGTACAGTAATCGCGTCGCGGAGTGCGAAAGTGTTCTCAAAGCTTTCTCTGCGGTACTCGTTACGATCTACGGTCACAATCCTAACAAAGTGACGTCGTATTTACAAGTCTGTAAGCCAGTCATCGAACTGATCCTTTCGACTGAACAAGAAACAGGATGCAAAGAGATAGCGAACACATGGGAGATCATCGTTACTATCCTCAAAGACCTTTGTAAGTTGATCAACTATGACTTTGCTCTGTCTTTCAAAAAAATTATCGATTTAGCTGTAAACCATCCGAATCCTGACATACAAGCTCAGACAACGTCTCTCTTCGAGACGCAAAATACATCAAGTAATAACGCTAAAGTAATATCGGAAGAAAAAGACGCAAGCAGACGCAAGACGACAAACGAATTGGACACCGCGAAGAAGAACGAAGATGGAAAGCCGTCGAATCAAGTCAAGACAGTTGGCAATTTCTCGAACAGACAGTCTACTAATCAAAAAGGTGTATTCAAAGGAACCGATAAAAGCGACAAGAAGATATCGCCTGACTCCGATTCTCAGGATTACGTCTTCATCAAGACAGATCTGAAATTTGACGTTTCTCGTTTGACTGAACATCAGAAGGAGAGCTTTAAACGTAGGAGAGAGGATATCCCAGCGTTGTACAACGATTTGTCGCAGTCTTCGTCGCAAGACACTCAAAACTTGCAAGAATGGTTCGACAAGAAAAATCAAGCTCTAGAGGAAACGGAGAGGACGAATGCTAAGAAGGATGGTATCTCGATGAAGAATATTCTCAACGATGATGCGAACAAGGAAAATAAAATTGCAGTGGACCCGGAAGTTATCACCAAAGCTGTCGTTCAGAACGATACCAAGCTGACAGAAAGTGCTGGACAGAACGTATCGTTGGAACCCATCCAAAATCCAAAGGGTTGCGTGGATAGCAATGATAATTCGTGTCCAGAAAATGTAAAAAGTTCATTAGACGCAGCAACAAACGACTCGCTCGACTCTCAGGAAGAGTTTTCCACGAATAAAGACAACGAAAGACTTTCTCCATCCATATTAGACAATGGCAAACGACGTAATCGTCACAGTAACGTCGCAAGACCTGGTGCTTTGCCAGAATCCGAAGAAATTATTAACGAACCAGAGCAATCGAATGCAGTTCTGCAAAGAACATCAAAAATACCAGTAGTTAAACACAAATCGAACACGATTAACAAACAAAAATTGTCTGGTAACATGGAAAATAAACCACTGGACGAGGAGAAGAGAGGCGTCAAGCGAAAGGCATCTTCTGACAGCGAAAGCGAGGGAACTATTCAGCGTCGTAGAAGGAAACTCATGCCGTCTGAGGCTGCCAACGACAGCGACAGCCCTAAATTTACAGAAAGCGATAACACAGCTGTGCAGGAAGACGGAATTGTCAAGAGTGGGAACGTGAATCGACGTATCAAAAAGGAAATATCTCGACTACGTATTAACATGGTATTCGATACTCCTTTGACGAGGAGTCGCAGATCCAAGAGCCACGAAAGGCGCACGTCTGAAAGCAACGGTGTCAAAAGAGGCAGACCACCGAAAGTGAAGCTAAAATCAGAGGTAAACAACGAATTTACCAAGATTAAAGACATCAAAATCACTTGGGGGGACAAGAAGAATGAAGGGGAAGAAGAGAACAACGTGCAAGGAGAAAGAAAAGAGGAAGAGAATGAAGTAGAAGTTAAGCCATCCAACCAAGATGATGTTAAGCCATCCAACGATGATGATGTTAAGCCATCCAACGAAGATAACGTTAAGCCATCCAACGAAGATAACGTTAAGCCATCTAACGAACCTGATACAGTAGTCAAGGACTTTATACCATGCGATTGCGTTCACAGCGTAGACAATGACTCGAACGAGAACGTCAAGAAGGCTCAAGACGTTAAATCAGTCGACCAACCACAGGATGACACTCAAGATATAATAGAAAATTCACAGGAACTACAGAAGAAATGTAACGAGAAACAATGTTTTATTAAAATCAACAAGATTGGCGATATTCGTCAGACAACAAAGATTCAAGAAATTACTGTCGAAATCGAAAACGTGAGCGAAATTGCTTCAAGTAATTGTGATAATGACAACAAAGAAGTTCCTAAAGATAATCAGGAACTGGAAGAAGTCAGTGAAGTCAACGAACCAAAGATTGTGTCTCAGGCTATCGACAACAGCCTGTGCGATAACGAAGAAGATGATATATTTGAGATACAAAAAGTAAGTGAAGGGTATTCGATCAAGCCTGTTTTGGGGTATATGTCCCCAAAGAGTACTATCAATCGTCACTTGAAATACAAACCGTACTCGACGCAAGGACGTGCAGCGCACATGTTAGGTCTAGTAACGAAACAGGCTAAAATGGAAACCGAATATTACAGCATAAATTTTGACGAGGAATCTATAATAAAAAAGACTAAAACTAAAGACGCAGATGAGACAATTGGAAAGAAGGATCGAGGACCCGCTTTCAAGGAAGCTGATAAAGTAACAGCGTCGTGCAGTAGCCGACAAGAAAAGATCTTCAGCAATATGAAATCTTCGGATTATTGTTTATCGCCTCCAATGAAACTGTTCTCCAATTTGAAGAACGACGGCGAAAAGATTTTTTCAAAGGTAGACAAGTCAACGGATTGCGAATCTACAGAAACTGACGATCACGTTGAGAACGTGGCCGAAGAGACTCTGTTAGAAACGGACGAATTGCCAATTCTAGAGTGGTCAAGTGCAAATCCACCTTCGTTAACAGCATCTCCCAGTGTTAGCATTCTTAAAAGACAACGACAGACTGGTCCAGAACCTGATGCGGAGTGTGTAACTCCCAGCAAGGTACTTGTTTCTCTCAAATAGTTGTAGTATCATTTGTAGTATCATTTGTAGTATGACCTGCAATAACCTTATGTATAAGTTGACCTGGTTTTAAGATCCTCTATCATGATACGAAAGCAAAAACATACATCATTTGTTCTGATGCATTTTTTTCTATCGCCAATAGTAGTCAAGTTATTCAGGTTACCGGTTTTAAGTGACTCACCCTGTATATTGAACTATAAGTGTAATAAGTATTCATATAGGAACCATTTATTTGAAATTAATTGCTGTATGGATACTTCTTACACTGACTGTATATTGATGTTAATTATAATGAGTTATATTTTATTATAGAGAAAACGAGTGAGTTTCGCTGACCCTCCAGTTTCAAAAGAGATGGGATACGATGTTTCGACCAGTGATTCCTCATATAAAGCTAATAAATTGGTTTCACGTGGTCTACTAGGGCGCAAAGATACTCCGTTAAGGATGAAACCGACAAAGCATAGGTTGATACGATACGACTCGGAGAAACTGGGCAAAGAAGAAGCAGACATGCATACGTCTGAAATTGATTTACAATGCGAAAGGGAGAATGAATTACTAACGAAACTGGCTGAGGAAATGGAATACTCCGAGAACATGACGATGGATACCGATATCCAAGGATCAAACGTAATTCCTCCAGAAGACAACTGTATTAGACTTAACATTGACAATATAAGTACCACGTACGAGATTACTCAAGATACAACGTTTTCTAAAACTACAGAATCGAATAGGAACAAAGCGGATCAGGAGGAAAATGACGCAGCGTTGGAGTCGAAGAAGGAATCCAATGTTAGTATAAAATGTAATGAATTAGACGAGTCTGCGACGCAAGGTTGTGTATTCAACGGAAAGGATACGAGCAACGTCGACGACAAACTGAATGGCGTATGCGAGACGCTCGCTGAAAACAATACCCTGGATTCTCTCGGATTCATCATTGGAAACGATTCCTTGAGAAATCAATCATCCGATAAACATTCGAGCAGCGAAAACTTGGAGGACACAGTGGACGCAGCGAATCTGACCAGCCTGAATTCCACCGCAAACTCTGATGAAATTTTCTGTGGAAAATTAATACGAACCAGTACGCAAGCAGCAAGTACGGAAGAACAGGATACCTTGTTGGTTACAGATTCGGTATTTGGGAGTTTGCCGATGAGCCAGGACAGTCAACCTTCAAACGAATTTGACGTAGAGATTCCACATCCAGAGTTGCTAGATTCCATTCAACCTATATATCCTTCGTTGATATCTTGCTCAGAACCCATAGATCGCGTCATCGAACAGTTGACCAATCCACTTTGGATACAGAATTTATCCACGCATTTGAAAAATAGAAAAATTCAAACCATGGGGGATCTGGCACAGTTGTCTGAACGAGAAGTAAACAGACTTCCCGTGAAAGGTAACTCGAAAGTTGAATTTGTAAAAAGCGTATTAAAGTGTTTCGAAAAGACGTATTTTGTAAAGGAAACGAGTAGTGCAATCGAGCATCTGGATGTTGCGAACAACGGAACGTATTCTATAGATACGAATGCACCTGGGTCCACATCGAAACTAGTACCTCAAGACGAATCGTTGCAAACGAGTTCTGTGACAACACAAACTGAGGCAGAGAATCAGGCTGCTCTCCTTGTTCGGCCAAATTGTAGCAAAATCGTCGATAGTGACGCATCGGAAACGTCCAAAAATGCGATGGAATGTACTTTAGACGAATGCGAATCTAATCTAGCCATATCATCCGTTTCAAACTCATCAAATCTTACAACTACGTATGTTAGAAATAATATCTTAAGCTTGATTTCTGACTTCCTGTAATTTATCTGGTTGCTGCCTCGTAAAAATCTTCAAAGAAAAGTTGTTCCTTGAATGTAAACTTATATGTCATTGTCTAACGTATCGATGTTTGTTTTAATCGAGTTTTGTTTATTTTTAGACAAGCGATAAACGAATCAGAAGCTGTTGCCGAAAGCCCCAGCTGTTCCAATAGAAATGGAATTTCTACGATACCCTTGATAGTGAAAACTGTTGGCACTTGTACCAGCGAGGATTTCATTTGCTTACCGAGGATGACAGCCAAGGCCACGAAGTCAGTCTCAGCGCAAATGGCCTTGGAAGACCTTTTGGACGAGATAGATGTTAATTTAGTTTTGGAAAGCGCTGCTAGGAGGTGTGGGCCAGAGAAACTTCTCATGCAGTACAAGGTGAATATCTGCGATACGAGCTACAAAATTTCCAAGCTCGAAGCTTCAAAATAATTATCGAGTTACCATCTACTAAATATTATTATTATATATCCTCAGAACAAAATGAAGCACCTGTCACAAGTGGAGATTGAGAGAGACGCTATAAGAATGCTCGGCGCTGAACCGGTAAAGATCAACACAGAAGTGACATTGAAAGCCGCCTGTCGTGCTTGCGGAGTCAACAAAGTCCTCCTGCGACTCCCAGACATCTTCAGCGCCGATAAACAGTTCTTCGTAAAAGTATTGAACGCGTACCGCAAGAAAATAAAAACTAGCGACTGCTTGAACATTCTCGACTTGGCGGAAGTCAAGGATGTCGTTTGCCAAAAATGCACGTCGTCGGAACTCGCCGAGATGTTGTCGAGGAAACTGAAAGAGGAAGAGAAAGAGGGGATACGAAAGCCCATGGCGGAATTGTCGAGTCTGGACGCCATGCTGAAGAGAATGCCCATGGATGTCATTATCAGTCACACTGTGGCGAACGATGAACTTATTCCTTCGTGCGTCGTATTAGATATAGCCTTGCAAAATAATAGCTCGACCGATATAACGAAGGCGTTGGAATCTCAAACCCCTCCCATGACGAAAAATGTTTTCGATAAACTTTGGTCTTCCGATCTCGCGGTGAAACACCTCGAGGAGTTCGGTAAATCTAAAGAAGAGCTGCTTAGCATATTCAAAGTTGTCAGCTCCAAGCTCGGCCAGCAAGACCTCCTGCAAGCATTTTACGAATCCATGAACGCCAAAGTAATGGTAAACGAGGAAAACAACTAAATTGTACATGTCTCTGATCATACCGATCCATGTGTCTGACTGATATTTATTATTAATATTAACTG
This sequence comes from Hylaeus volcanicus, assembly GCF_026283585.1. Lineage (NCBI taxonomy): Eukaryota > Metazoa > Arthropoda > Insecta > Hymenoptera > Colletidae > Hylaeus > Hylaeus volcanicus. The sequence goes on along the minus strand of NC_071984.1, from coordinate 2,221,701 downwards.
CAATCAGAGTTCACTTTTAATTAATTAAACCCTGCTTTTGATATCGACACATGTTACAGGTTCTTTCTTTTGTAGTATTTCAACCAAATTATGCGGAAAAGTATTTACGAAAGTGGTATTACATCGCAGCATGACGTTTATTTACAGGCTTCCAATAGAATAGCGGACGTACTTGGTGAAACGATAGTTTCTTTCTTGCTGTAATTTAATATTTTCGAATGCAATTGTATTACGCTAGTGTCGAAGTTCAACAATACTTAACTATATAAGATTATACCGATCACAATAGCTGTATCATACTTTCACATAAATGTTTGTTACTAAAGTAAGTCACGCGTTTTATTTAAATACATTAATATCTTATGAGTTGAACAATAAAATGTAATATGTTTATTTTTATTTTTCTTGACGGTTCCTGATGCACGCCGCGTCCATTACAGCTAGCTCCTTCGGTGGTCGCATGACGCACACGTGCGTCGTGTAGCTCGTGCCATTTTAAGGCACACGAGGAGGAAAGTCAGCGCTGTGTTGTACAGGATGGTATACCCCAAGTCCTACGTTTATACGTAGTAACAGCGTGACACGCCATTGTACACCATACAAGAAAGCACATCACAGAGTATTACTGCACAATGCAACATGATACAACGTATAACAAAACAGCTCAGCCTAGCATAGTAGAGGATAATATATCATAATACAGTATTAAACAGCATGATACACCATACTACATATATATATATATATTTTGCTAAAGTACATCTTCTACAATCTGTAATATCGTTTTTTCATTTGACTACGCGCTTAAACAATACTTGAACTATAACTAGATATGTTATTGTTCCGTTGTTGCGACATCCTAAATTAATCGACGCATGGCTTGGGCAAGTCGCGAGATTTTTGTATCGTTTGTTGCACAACGTAGAAATTAATTAAAAGGTCGACTTGAAATTTTATGGAGCTCGTTGCGTAACAACGATACGCATGAAAATATAGCGAAAGAGGTACTCTCGGTCTCAAGCGATGACATCCGAATTTCAGAAAGGTATGTCGTCCGTTTGAGGCTCGTTGCTTGTTTGTGGGTGACCCTGAAGATGCACCTCATCGTTAACTTTCACCGTGGTAATCAAAGATGCCGAGGCGAACAAGATCGCAATGTCAACTGCGCTCCTAGCTCGGTCCAACTACGTTTTCTATGTATCGTAGAAAACGAGCAAACCTTTCAATTACGCGGTTCGCTTCCAAGCTTCCTTCATCGTTAAACAATTAAATTGCAGGTGTGTTGACTGTAAAAGCATCGATTTATCAAGTATGACAGATAATTGTACTTCCTGAGTCACCCCTCTCCTCTTTTAAGGGAGACGGTGACTTGAAAAAAATCACGCTAATTGAAAAATTAAGATTTCAGGCGAAAACCAGCGCTCCCTCGATGGAGGAAGAAGACGTCTGAACCTGAAGAACACCTCCAGTTCGTTTACAAGATTCGTAGTTCAACGGTCAAGCGACACGGATACCAGTACACTTCTATCATTCGGCAAGGACACATCATTCATTCAAGCGACACCGTGGTGGCAGTATTTGGCGCGAACACCCATTCATAAACAACCCAAGCGACACTGTCTATAATTCGGTACAATTGTTCGAGCGACGCGATTCGCAGTACACTACCATCATTCGACTATTTGCATTACGATATGGTTCACGGTTACTAGTATTATTCATACTCTGTGTTTAAACAGCGAGGCTCATAGCTTGATGTAATCATTCAAACGATACGGTTCACGGATCAATAGCGTCATGCAACTATTCAGATTGAACGTTCAAACGACACGGTTCGTAGTTACGATTTCCAATTGGATGGAACGATTAAAGCAACCATTTCATCGTCATTTAGCGCGAACACGTCACAGTTCAATAGCATCATCCGGTCATTTGCGTTTAATGTTCAAACGACACGGTTCACGAGAGTGACGGCGGTAAAATCGAGCGTGCAGTATACATTTTGCAGCAGTTTTCTATTATATTAGCGTTAACAAAAGCGTTTATACACTATCTTGCTAGAAAAAAGTGTGGTAACATCGATAGAATTATGCGCAGCACACTCTTATTTAACAGTTTCATGTAACTGTAATCGATGAAATATTACTGAATATTTTGATAACCATCTTCAGTCTTCGTCCTTGGATAGTTCCGCAAAGACACAATGAGTATTATTTAAAAATACCATGTTATTAATACCCATATTGCATTATCCGATTAGCAAATCGTTTAGCCAAAGAATAACATTGGATTTTTCAAAACATTAGTCGTGCTTTATATTTTCTATCCGTTATTCAAATTCAAATTGACTCAAGTGTGCGTATAATTCTACGAATTATTCACCGAACTAACAAAGGTAACGGGAAATTTATGTTACCCCTAGCGTCGATTAAACGCATTCAGAATAGGCATGAAAAAGGATCCGAGTTACATGTAATTGCCGAATTATTAGACTAATTATTAGCAAGGTCACACTAGAAAGAATCTTGGATCGGTCCTTGTAACTTAGAGTGGGATGAGTCTACCGCCTGGTGGGGACCATTTCTATATAATCGTCAGCGAAGGTGCCCGTCTCTTCACATCCTATCAGTGATCACGTTTCTTTAACTGTCTGACTCCTCGTTCAATTCACGTTTACTTAATCGAAAAACAAACTAACGCAGGACAAGTGAGAAAAGGTGAGTGCTCAGAAAGGGAACGTTGTGCGCGTTGTTGCTTTCTCGCTTCCCCTTTTCTTCATTTACAAAATCCTGAAGTACGCGAACGGAATGTCAACTAACCGTAGGGAGAGAGTGTTTCACGTCTTCGTTTCTCGAAAAGCGTGCCAGTAAAAAGTGATACTCGCTTCTGCGCTCCTAGCTGCGTTAATATTAATCGTTGCGACGAGTAGAATTGTTATCGAATCAATCGATGAATAATTTTCTATCCGTTGGCTGTCGAATAGAAATTACAATTTCAATTATGGAATGAAATATTTCATACATATACACTGGTTTTATTATAGAGTCCACATAGCTTTTGCTTTAAAATAATCTTTGATAGAAATACAAAAGTTTTCTAAATACTCTTTGTAGAGAAATGAAAATGGATAGAAAATTATTTTCTGTAGAGATTTTATATATTTCGATTGTGGATGTATTATTCGAGTAACGAGAAAGTTTATCTGATCGTGGATCAATTTTTTATGTGAAATCGGTCCCCGTCGTAATATTTTAAAGTCGTTGACCCCTTTACCTGTGACCAGTTAAAATCGATAAAAAGTGATCGATCGCTTACGGTTCCTCAGGCTTAATCCCTCGTAGGATTGGAAAACAATTTTTAACAATGTGTATTATCTCGTTTAATCCAACAATTATTCATAGAATATTCTGTACAATTTCTAGCAGTCCGTACTATCTCATTCTATCCAACAATTATTTCCAGAATATTCTGTAGAATTTTCCATCCGATCCACTGTTCAGAAACTTTGTATTGTACGTCTTAAAGTAGGATCGTAACTTTAAAAGAAGCTTCTTGCAAAGAAGTAAGCGCTTCTACGAGTAAGATTTCTGTTTCCCACGCTGGTTTACTTGGCTGGAAAGAAGGATCGTCTCGATCGATATAGGGAGACGGGTCGTTAACTCCTCGCGGAAAGTCGCGTTCGTTTACGGTATTATTTCGCAACGTGAAATATTGTATACCAGACAGATGTTCTCCTACATCCATAAGCAAAAAATACATGCCGCGAAACCTCATTATGTATCGACACTCCCTAAAGAGAAACTCTTGTTGACTTAAGGAAACTAAATATATATTCGGAGTCACGACTTATCCTCGCGAAAGTCTCATTAGGTTTCAATCACAGCGTACGAACTTTGTATATCAGCTATTTTAAAATGAAATTGCAATAGTATTTTAAATACAATTTCAATTGAAATCTGAAAATTGCTAATATTAGCCGATGGTAATTCAGAATATTACATCTCTCGGTCGGTACGATTAACTCTACCGATGAGATCCATTTGTTTTATACCAAAGATAAATTCACAATTTATACCAAAGTTTTAAACAAAATATTACAGTACTCGTAAGGGACTATTCTAGTCTAGAGCGACAATTTTTAATGCTTTTTAAGGATTCTTTTTTTAATCTATAAGGAATTTTTATAACGGGGTTTGGCACACATTTATTCATAATTCAAAAACATACAAAAGTTTTTACAGAGAAAAATAGTCAAAATTAAATTAAATGTATTACAAGTGATCTTGTACACTCCTACCAGAAAAAAATCGCGTTTAAAGTTTTTCATACCAAATACATATTAACCATACCATATTAATAATAAAACGCATGTATAACTATATACGATTTGATGTTGGCATTTTAAAACTTAAACATTTCAATTTTTAATTATTTTGTGATTTATTGGTACATTGTGCGAGGATATAAAGAGAAACAAAATTTGCATTTCAGATGATCTTGGTGCCGTTAGCCCTGGTGCTTTTCGCGGCGCTCGCGAGCGTCGAATCAGCGATAAACGAAGTCCGACCTCCGAGTAACAGACCAGGAAGATTCCTTTCTCTTCCAATACCACAGAAGTGTGCAAACCGTGAGTAGACTCTTCATTCTGATATTTTCTTGCGCAAGAGCACGCTCCAAGGAACCTAGAAAACGAAAACTCGTACAAAATAATCTTTAATATGTTTAATCGACAATGTGCAACGTTTGCGCTTTATTTTCCTGCGAATATCAAGTTTATTTACTACATTCTTCGATGTCAACGGTGTACCCCTTGCGACGGTCATACATAGACCACGAATCAACTAATATTTTTTCCCCAGCGAACCTTAAGAGGGCTGATTAAAATTACGATTAGATAAAGCAAGGCTCTATTGTATAGTATTGCATACAAAGAGATTGTATAGATAATTATTATTCTATATAATCTGTTTGATTGTCAGAGAAACCGTTGTACCCAACCTCTGCCCATTACGCATGCCCCAAGATGGCTGCGACTCGCGCATGCGCACTGTACTCAGCACCAGTACAGTATCTACTACGACCCCAAACTGGCGCCCCTGGCTCCTCGAAGAATGATAGATATATAAAAAGAATTTAGATCGTGCATCGTTATTGGTACAGTATCCTAGAGAACCATAATAATGAAAAAGTGAAGCTGAAACCACGCATCGTGTAAAACCTTAAAGTTATATGACTTCGCACCCTTAGAAGCACCCCTTTAAAACCTACCAGGCATCGTTTCCTACTGTAACAGCACTGCGCGCATGCGCGATCAGCTTTCTCTACCGCACGTGCGCGACTCGACGCCATTACTGCGTCGCCACGCAACAGCTTCGTTGCGCAATAAACAGCGTTACCGCAACCTAAAAGGTCCGAATAAAACTCGTAATTACTTCCAATACTGATTCATCTCTTCACGATACATCTCGTATGCACGTAATCTTCATTCCGAAAAACTAATTAAAGTTAGGCAAATAATAGATTGCATAGATAGAGTCTATACAATAGTCGTGGCCAATACAGATTGCGCTGGTGCAGAAACTAACCTTTTGAACAAAATTATTGCCACACATGGGAAGTAACGAAGACGTGGAAGATAAACAAGATGGTAAAAGGTTTTTTCCATTAACTTTATTTAAAAAAAAAATACAATACTTAGGTAATATCATTTACAATGAAACGAACGATACAAGACGATTCGGTATTTACATGGTTCGGAATGTTTGTTTAAGACGCTTCCGCGAGTTGGAGACATTTGGATGTCACGTTCCCCCAGGTGACTGAAAGAAATCGAGGTTAAAGCGGCTGATATACGCTAAAGAGGCTCTCTCGCGCAATCTCACGATCGTATGTTTTTTAAAGGCGAGCACGTGACGCCCAGCTACTCGGAGTCTCTTGTGTAAGCACGCACTCGGCTATTCACTTTTGATGCTGGTACAGGCTGCCTCGACGTCTTATTAACAGGTCGCCCGCGCCGCGCGTGACGATAGAGAATGCAAAAGTAGCGTCTCATCGTTCGCGTTTGATGCACTTTCTCGCGTCGCTAGAATCGACGAAACTGAAACCCTGGAGACGGTTTTCGCAACCGCGTTAATTAACGAGGACACGGGAATGAAAGGAAATTAACGTAACAATCTGCGATAGAGATTACGCCTGCTTGATATTAATCTAAACTCAGATTTAAGGGCTCCTTAACACTTTATGTACCAGGATATAGTTGCAGGAATTAATTAACTGCGTTGTTGGTCTACGTACAGTGGTCCATTTAGAGAAATAGACGAATCTTTTGTTGTACAAAGTCTACGATAGACTTTAAACTGTAAATTGTTTCTAAGGTGACTGGTAAATAGAGCATTAGGAAGGCTTAACAGTTTGAGTATAATGTAAATTGTGTAGAACCACAGCATAAATTGAATTTACGTTACAGAATCTTGGGCCGCCACTTTCTTCTAGAGAATTAAATTTTCTAGAAAAAAGTCTTATGAATCAAGCTTGTACAACCAATACTTATCGAATTAAATAGCTGCATAAGAGTTGCTTACGATAGGGCATAGCTGAACGATCAACTGTTGCAACGCGGATTCGTACGATTGTCCAACTGACAACTTCATAAAAGGCCGATGTTCCGTCGCCACGGAAATGTCAAGAATTGTTGCGAAACAAAACAACGCCGCTCCTGCGAGATAATTTGCCTTGTTGCTCGTATAATGGCCAGTCGTTAACGATGGTTCGCGTCCATCTCTCGCGGGAATCCCACTTTCTATCGAGCTTCGAACTCTAGAAGCTTACCAAACGTTCAGGAGTTCTTGTAACTAAATTTATTCGAACGTTTCTAGTTGAAAAAACAGCAAATACGTTCATGTTATAAAACGGATCTTTAAGCAAAAGGAAATCTTTGCAAACATGTCTACAAAAATTGAACGTGAATAGGAATTTATTATAGTCGGTAAATATTACATGAGTTTTTTTTTTTTATTGTATACCGTATACATTTTGTAGTTTCTTACACATTCGAATTCAAATGTGGCAGAACGGAAGTATCGCTGTCGGTAAAAATGCGCCAATCAACCTTACCAACAGTTCCACGTTTCTCCTTACGTTTTCAAGCCTTATCTTGAGGACAAAAAGCCTGCAAGTCAATCGTAGTCTTTTATAAGCGGCGAAACGTCGTTCGCGAGAAATAAGGAGAAGCGTGGACTGCAGGAGACGGAAATGATTTCTCAAATATTACGATGCACACAATGCTAACGATCGTAAAAGATACCGTTGTTCCTGCGTTCATTGTTGTACAATGAATGTTCCATTCCTATTCTCATTCGCAGTTTCAATTTCACCTCGTGTCCTTTCGTGATATGCCAACTGAAAATAAATTCCCGTGAGAAGCACGTAGAATACCATAAAATACCTGAGCTACTTACCATTTGTATTATCGCTGGTCGATAATCATTATGGTGACGCTCCGCTGTCGGTATATCAAACATCTTGGTGATTATATTTCAAAATATCCACGCATTTGTACAAGTAATGTATTACGTAACACTAGTAATGATAAAATATTACAAAAAAAAGTAATTTAGAGTTGAGCGAATAGATTTTAATAAAGAGTTAACGTTAAGGTATTCAAAAGACGCGCGCGGAATCTGACATCATTGCGCACGCGCGAGTCAGAGCGAGCTTACCATCCCTGCGCATGCGCAAGTAGACAAGGACAGATAGATTACCGCCATCTTGTTTCATCCATGTTTCCCGCGCTTTTCTTTCTGTTTTTAGCTATGGCTATCTGTAATATCTTCCTGCCTTTTTCTCAGTTTCTCTATGATTTTTGCTATAAACGAATGATTCTAAATAGATCCACGACGTCAAGGTTCCTTGAATGATCGAAATAAGGTAATAAATAATGAAATAATCGCTCCAAAGAATGTATATGCTAGATGACAAAGATGCAATACAGTTGAGCAGCATTCAATGAATACTAACAGCCCTTTCGCAACCATAACGATAGACTTGTAATGAGACACGTGTCGTAAATCGTCGACGAGAGAGGTATTCCTGCATAAATATCGTGAAAAAAGTGTAAAACTGTTGACATTTAAGCGGGACGATAATCATGGGCCGATTATAAATCCATCACGCACGTGCTGCGGATAATTGAAACGTTCAACGGGATTTCCATCTCCATGAAACGTTTGAAAAGGATCTAATAATAGAAAAAGAATTAATTCGCGACAATTTCATTCGCAGGACCAAAAGAATTCAACTACAGAGGCCACAACTACTTCTATAGTGGACATATCCCAGCTCATGGCAACCAGAGGGTGGATTGGCTGGATGCTAGGAACATTTGCAGGGAATACTGTATGGATCTCGTGTCGATAGAGACTCAAGATGAAAACAATTTAATTTTCAGACTCATTCAACAAAGTAAGTGGCTGAAACTCTTGATGCTTCTCCACAGAAATAAATAAACAAAATATGCTATGCAAGATCTACATTAATCTTGTTGTATTGTATAGTCTAGACAAGGTCAAACAGAGACCAGAATGTTACAGTATACTAAAAAAGTCTCAAGACTCAAACAAAACTTTTGAAAAATTTCTGGTTTAACTTTCTTAACTTATTGTCCTATTGTTGCGTATGCTTATATTTTATATTCTAGACAAGGGCCAAACAGAAACAACAATGTTGCCATTAACAAAGAAAAACTTGATTCTGACAAAATTTTAATTTAATTAAAATGTCTCCCGTTTATAACTCCCTTAACGTATTGTTCTATTCTTGTGTACGCTCTCTGGAAAGATTGATGAGTTCCGTGAAGCAATTATCCATATAAAAGAGGATATCCTTTCTCAGCCTCGACCTACTTAAAGATCCTTCATCTCACCTTCAAGGTTCTCACTTGAACTCTGCAGCTTGGAGATTCTAAAGCATGAACAACAAACAGATTGAATAAATTGCTAGTTGGTACTATTCGTTACCTAATATTCAAATAAATTATTATCTATCTATCGTTCTAAACGATTACTCTGAATTTAATTTTGTATTCTGTAGATTGTAGATATTGGACACGTTAATTCAAACGTGTTTTAATTCGAGAAAACGTAGTTATTTAAAAAACGAAACGACTGTAGAAAATAGTGGTGCGATACGATTTGAGCATTAGCAGAATCAGATTCCCGGTTTCTCACGCTGTGGCGAAATAGCTGAAGTCACGACGTTATAAATCACCGAGAGCGAAGTTGAAGCATCGCTTCGTGTCGACGGATTTGTTTCGAAATTTCTGAACATCCAGCTGGCGTGAACGCACGTCACGCTAAGTATAATAAATTGCTTACTGTATCTGTACCCTCGCCGAGTCTTAGTGTTTCCACACAAATTGCGGATAGATGTTGATATTTCTTCATTCTGTAACTTGTACTTGAGTCTACTCTCGAGTACATAGCTGGGTCTCTGAACCTGGCAGCTTCGTTTTCAATAGTTCTATACTTCCTGATCAAGTAAACTAAATATTTGTATCAATTAGAATTATTGGATAATTTTTTAAACAATTGTAAGTGAGTCAGTTTGATGTACGGCCCCTTACAGGGTGGTCTCCAGCTCTAATAAATTACCCAACAAGTCTTATTGATAGATGCACTAGCTTAATCTATTGAGAACTATTGAAAATGAAGTCAGAACTATTAGTTACAAAGAAAGATACTAAATGAATGATATTCTTCTTAGACGATGTTCCCTACATTTGGACATCAGGACGTCTCTGCGACTTCAAGGGTTGCGAGAATCGTCGCGACCTAGAGCCAAAATCTCTCTACGGATGGTTCTGGTCGGCCAATAGGAAGAAGATGGCACCGACTAACCAGGTTCCCGAAGGCTGGAACTTCAATCCGTGGTCTCAAACTGGCCATAAGAAAGCCAGGCAACCGGATAACGCTGAATTCGACATAAACGGCACCAACGAATCCTGCTTATCCGTTCTTAACAATGTCTACAAAGATGGAATCAGCTGGCACGACGTCGCGTGTTACCACCAGAAACCTTTCGTATGCGAGGACTCTGAGGAACTCTTGAATTACGTGGCTAGCACTAATCCTGGCCTTCGTCTTTAAAAGTATCACCGATAAACAATCTTGTTGCGACTTAACACTAAACCTACCCACGTTGATTTGTGACTACTTTTATAGGACGAATGCATTAAAGACACTTTTTTCAGTTAAATGCAAAAATATTTTACGTGGAAATGAATAATGCGTGGAACAATTGTGTATAATTCGTATATTGCATAGAACTGTAAAGTTTGAAATCGGTCATTTGATCAGTCGTGGTAGGTTTAGTGTTAAGCGCGATTTGTAGGCAAAAAGAAAGAAAATGAAACGAACATGAAAAATTTCCTCTGAAAAAGCTACACGCTCTAAATGAAAATTATCTTCCTACGACTTTCTTAAAATTCTATTAGTAAACACGAATCATTGACGAATAAGTCTAAAAGAAACTTAATACTTAATTAATTCTGAACAAGGAAGTAAACGTTAATTTTTAATTATAACCTTCATTCAAGGATAACTAATGGTGCGAACATATAATAGCATTTACGTTTATGAATAAACCGTAACTGTAGGTATTTAAAGAAGTTTATTTATGAAATCTTACGAACTACATATAATAATTAAAATTATTCATTCCCTACTTTTCTTCGCTTTCTTCTGCGCTAGAAACCGACTCTTTCTTCTTTTTTCGAGTTTTAAATCTGTCACGTTTCACTCTGATACCTCGTTTACGTTTTCGAGGCAAAGATGTAGGATCTGCGAATGAAGTATAACAATAAAACGCACAAATTAATATCGGATTCTATACAGTGAAAATACGTACGATCTTCAGGGATATTCATTTGCTTCCTTAAAACTGTGCGAACTTGTCTGTTGATAATTTCTCTGCACTGTGCGTCGAAACCGTTTGGTAACCAACCTCTTTTCTCGTGACACCTTATGCCAGGCAAAGGATCGGGCAACTTTGCCAACATCTCTTGTATTTCGTCCACGAGGACGTCGCAGTACTAAACAAAATTTTAACTTCGATGTACATCCAGAATTTTGATAATTTTAATTTTAATTTTGAATTAATTTAAAAGTAACCTGGTAAAACATTTGCCTAGAAGGTGGCACGGTTCCCTCCCGATAAATATACACATTTTCGTTTAGATCTTGCTCTTTCTTAATGTTCTGGTCCTGACTGGAAGCTCCTTTTAGAATCGTCTTTTGCTTCGCCGCTGGTGTTGATTTGTATGGCAAAGTATACATCGAGTAATTTCTTTTACATTTAACAGTAGATCCCAAGCCATCTACACGTACACAAAAATAGTAGGAAAAATAATAAAAGAGAGCAGAGCAAAACCATTAAAAAATACTCACGCATGGCTTTTAATCTGTAATCCAAAGTTTGGTACTTCCTCGCAGAGATATCTTTCCTCGGATCATAGCCCAGTTTTACCCACATAATTTTCCATGGACCGGTCATGAAATAATACGCCACGGAAGGTAACAAGATTTTCAGTCGATCGTTCGAAAATTTTGTTTCGTACATTAACGCATTTTTCGACCAGATCGGTCGTTCCTCGAATATTTTACGCATTTGTTCGATGTGTTCGGATTGAACGAATTTCACTTTCAAAGCAGTTTCTATGCCCGCTGGCGGTTTAGTAGGAACCTCTGGTGTCGAGAAGTAAATGAAATTCGAGAACCCTGTTTTTCGTTTTCTACTCCTTCCTATTACGTTCTCTGGATACGAGTTTATTTCAGTTTTTGGTACGTACTGCTGCACCGTGCCCATTCTGCTGAACGTAGCTGGTGGTAAGAAATAAGGCACGTCGTTCTTTAACCAAGAGAAATGCGGTATGTTGATCGGATAAATCTTGCTGTATATGCATTCCAATTTTTTGGGATCCGATTTGCTTTCAGCTAGTGGTAAATACTGAAAGTCGATAAGATCTGGAAAATAGTATTTCAAAAATTTACTTGTATTTTAAATTATGTGAACTATTGATATTTCATAAGATACATACTCCTAAATCTAAACTCTGTGTCGATTCGCCCTAGAACTTTTAATTTTGGCAATTCGTAATCTTTATCTTCTGAAAGATCTTCATACTTGGTATGTTCAAACGTTGGTGTCATGTTTTTCTTCTCCTTAAAAAAATGTCCATCGTCCATGGTACCTATGCTGCAACCTTGAACTTGATTTGCTAGTTCGGATATAAGTGGTTCATTCTGATTCTTGTTTTTTTGTGTATCAGATGAGTTCAATGAATCCGTATTACTTTGCACATTATTCGTTATATTTACAGTTGTTTCAAACTGTTCCTTTGTTCCCTTTTCTTTAGATTGCTTCACCTTTTCGACTCTGGACTTTTTAACTCTAACTCTAAGCAAGAATCCTTTGGTATTATATTTATCACCACAAGCTGGCTTACAGCAAGGTTCATCTGGTCTGAATTTCAACTCCAAACGTCGGTTTGGAGTATTCACTGCCTGCAAATATATAACGATAAGTAACAATCATTATCTACTTTTGCTTGTCTATTTTCATAAAAACAATACATTACCGTAGAAATGCTACTAATACCACCTAAGGTTTCTATAGCTTTATCTGAATTAACAACATTTCCAGGGTACATAATGGAGATGAACGTTCTATCGAATCTGTGACCTCCGGGAAGCACTGGCCCAATATACTCTTCGTGTTGTTCGACCTCGTCTTTTTCAAAAATCTAAATCAAATCAAATCTCAAGGTTATACTACCTTAACATATTGCTTTACATAGTTTTATATCAAATATAAATTCGACTTTACATTGTTGCTATCGTTATTAGTTTCAGGTACATCGCAGTAAGAATCATCGCTGTCAATCTCTTCGCAGTTGTCATCAATTTTAAAATCTTCATCTCCTTTGGGCTCCAAATCATAATCCTTGTCACTCTCATCGCTTGGTTCACTCATAGTTTCTTATACTATCATTCTACGAGTAACAAAAGTTTCTCTTCAAGAAATTTATATAAAATCAAAGACGAATGTACACAGTACTCGATGGTACATTTCTTACTTTTAAGGTTAGTTTCATACAAAGAATAGAGAACATGAATTTTACAGAAAATTCAACATGATTCACGAATCATTTCTCTATGAATTCAGTTACACTTTGTTTCTCAACTCGAGCAATTGATAATAATTATTTATTATCGTAACAAATAAATAGCTAGACTTAAAAGCATTTAAAAATGCGCGCGGTTTACTGAAAAATGGCGGCACCCAATTAGAATCGAGCAACATATTTCGTGCTTCTGATTGGAGAATCTCTAATTCGAAAGGCGCATGCGCATTCACTCTCAAGAAGAACTTGACGAGTTTCGTCTCTATAAACGTATTTTATGGTAGAACATTTTATACGCTGTTCATGTTTGTGTTTCAGCTGTTGAGTCGTGCATGCTCGTGCACTTGTGCCAACTTGTGCGGCTCGTTAGTTGAAATACAATTCATTTTTGTGTATTCTTCGATAACGTTGAAGTCTAGAAATGACTGGGTTTACAGAGAGTGCGCTTGTGAAAAGATTAATGGACCTGAATCCCTCCCAACAGAGTATTCAAACATTGTCCCTTTGGTTAATTCATCACAGAAAACATCACCCAACCATCGTGAAAGTCTGGTTCAAAGAAATGTGTAAAGGTACGTGACGACCGTCGTAAGTACATCTTTATTTATTTTATACTTAAAACTTGTGCTAACTGACGTTATTTTATCAGCTGTATCGAAAAGCTTTCCGAACGGACAAAGTAGCGAACGAGGATCGTTAAAATTTCTAGGTTATCTCGTAAATTAGACGTTCGCCACGTAATTGTGGAGATATTCTTTAGAACTGTATGTCAGCTGTAAAATTAGGTTTATCACACTAGTAGTCGCTTGTCGCGGTTAGGATATGGTGCAAATCATGCAACATTATAATTTTAAATATCCAACTGATTCGATACCATATTCTTGTACATAATAGAGATACGAATTTGTTTACACGAATGATACTGATGATATTTAAACCTTTGCTCGATACTCTAACCTAACTCGACAAACATATAATAGTATTGGGAAATCTGAATCAGGAATCGTTGTAATTTTTACCTGATTCAGAATTTCTATTATGAATCATTGTAAACTTAATTTCAGTGACTAAACTATCGTTTAGTTTAAGCCTTGCTAGATTAATTAGTAATTTTTTTATATGTATTTCTTCCAGTGAAGGATAATCGCAAGTTAATGTTCATGTATCTGGCGAACGATGTTATTCAAAACAGTAAAAAGAAAGGCCCCGAATTTGGGAAAGAATTCGAAACAGTGTTGCCTAAGGCTTTTGAGCATATGAAGGGGTTCGACGAGAAGACGAGGGAGAGGTTGAACAGATTACTGCAAATATGGGAGGAGAGAGGAGTGTACGATAAAGCGCAAATCACAGAATTTAAAGTCGCCTTTACGGATACCTCGAAGGATCCAGGAACACCGCCTCCTAAAAAGAAACTTAAAAACGACATAGAGAAAGTAAAGGTAACGTACAATGTTGGTTTCAAGTTACATTAAATCTGGCGTTTATAGCGAAATTATATGTTCACTGTGTATTATAGAAAGAAAAAAAGGAGAGAAAAAAGTCGGAGACTGAAGTCGAAGTGGATGGAACCAAAGAGCTGCATGTTACGTTGAGTCCACGTACTCCTGCCGGAGATCCACCGGAAACAGAGGAACTCATCAAAGCCTTAATGGTTAATACCATTTATAAAAAGAAACATTCGGATTATGTATCGTTAGCAATAAACTGTCTTATACAGAGTAAAATATATGTTGAATCCATAAGGCGCACTGGCAAGCATATTTACAGTTTGATGTATCCACCCCCAATAGCAATTTTATTCTACTCGTTACTTTTATTCTTAATCAAAAATATTGTTTCTTCTATTTTGTAAAAAAACTTTATACCGTCTCTCATTTAAATAACAAACCATTCCGTTACTTTTATTTCAAAACAACCGAATAAGCATTCAGTTTATATTTTTAGAAATTATTCTTATTAATTTCGAGTACTTGTGTGAATAAAACTGCATTATTCTCTCATGTGAATTTTGCGTGTGCGAAAAACTGTAAATAAGATGCTTCGAATACGAGAACATCGAAGGCGATCATTAAAAAGCCTTCTACGTTTCAGGATTTGGAAAACACAGCATCCTCTGACGCTGGTGTTAGAGAACGTATCGCATCTCTGCCACCAGAAGTTTCGGAGGTTTCGCTGCTTGCGAATCTGGCTGACAGAGCAGCCGCGGACCAATTAAGCGTTGCTGTAAACGAAGCTGCTGCATTGTTGGCGGATTACAATGGACGATTGCAAGCTGAAATGGAAGACAGAAGGAGATTGTTAACTATGCTTAGAGATTACACTTTAGCGCAAAGGCAGTTACTTCAGCAAGCGCAGACTACTTTAGAAGTACGATTATGACTTGAACTACTCGATGAATCTGTTCACTAAGAATGTTATGATATCATATGCTATGTTGCAGGACTATAAAGAGAAACTTAAAAAGGTGTGCACAGTTCGATCAGAAGTGAAATCCCACATTTCGAATCTTCCCGACTTGACGCAGTTACCTGACGTCACAGGAGGTTTGGCACCTCTTCCATCGGCTGGTGATTTGTTTTCCATGCACTAGCACATTGAGTTTAAAGAGCACGATCATTGAATTATTCCTGAGTTCCACGCATAGACAAGCACGACCATGCTACGTTAGCTTGGTTTCTTGCGATCGATTATATCTTATCCAGTAACTTTATATTTTTCGATATTTACAACGTTAAATATTGTTCGAACTTGTCGCGTCTAATTGCAAACTATACAAGAGAAGAATCGACGAATGAAATCGCCACGAGATCATTTTCCGAAATACCTTGCTAATAAATAAATGTTAGTTATCGAGGTATCAATGAATTATCGTAATTTTATTATATAAAGACTCGCTAAAAACGAAAAGAAAAGAAATATGTACGCATGCATGGAATAAAACAATGCGCATCAATTAAATGTGCAGTTAGGAATATTCAGAATACTGAAATTTTTTTTTAGTTTGCCCAATTATCGATGACCAACACAGCGTTTAGAATATTCATTTATAACATTTGGTAATCATCCTTTGTGTATATATATTGTAGGTAATATAATTCTGGGACTGAGAAAGACATCTTAAAACATAATGCTGCAGTTAACTTTAAATATATATTGGGACTGCGTAAAGTAAATAATATTGTATATGTAATATTGTATGAAATAAATCGCGTGATTTGTGCGTTGCGGAAATTGTAATAATATGCAGAATATTAATACGAATAAATGTTTTGATCGTTATAATTTGTGATCCTCGCTTAACATTGTCAAATATAATTTTTTTGTATCTTTCTCAAGATGAAAAAATTATATAAATAAAATCGCAAGACTATAAGTATAATTGAGCGTTTCAATGAAAATGTTGCTAGAATGAATTACGCTTATTTAACTTATTTTGTATTTATTGAAATAATATACAGTCATATCTATAATTACATTTCAATATACAAAATTAAAAATAATCGAACAATAATATCATACAATTACTTTAACTCGTTTTATAACTCTTGGCAAGTGTATCTGGCAAGAGTTGTACGCTTATTTAATCGAAGGTTAACGCATTAATTTACGTACGCATTCGTAACTTTTCGTATCACAGTACAATACAATAAATAAGAATATTTATAAAAATATTTAATGTTTTAGCAATACATTCTCGCAACTAAATATTATACACTTTGGAAAATCTTTATGCTAACTTATATGTAATATAACGAATTGTTATAGGAATTATCATAAATTGTACGAATATGTTCTTAAGTTTCATGTGGATGGGGTGGTCTTGTTGGTTTAAGAATGAGTTTCCCAGTATCGTCGCAACTCATATTAAAATCACCAAGAACGCTTCTGGCTCTCTGAGTTATTATACTCGGTGCTATTACCCGTCTGTGAACTCCCATCATGAATAGTATCACTGAAATTAATTGATATTTAGCTTGTACAAACTAGCAATCGCAGTTCTGTTCTTATTTTTCTTCTAATTCAGCATTGATCAAACTTACCTAAAATAATGCTAGCGATTGCAAAAAATGGGTGATTGCATAGGCTTTCAGTAAATGATACAGCTGATGTATTGGGATCCGTTAGCCAATGCCACGCGCCAACAGCGGTGCAAACAGAAATGAAACCCAGGAGTACTGAAAGTAACATTACGTTTAAATGTAACATCTATAAATAGGATCAAAGAAACATACTTCTCCATCGTAAGGTAGCGGGCTGCAAACTGGCAATCACTTCTGTGAGACGTCTTTCAAAAGCTTTCAAGTCTGAAAGTGATAAGAGAGTTACGAAAGAATTGTTAAACTAACCTCAAAATTGTTCATTCGCTATCGTTACATGTTTTCAGTTTTCACTGAGATAATGATAAATAAATAGCAGTTCAGTATTTTTACCTTCGCAAACCGTTTGATCTAAAGACATTTTTATCTATTTCATACATGTATTTGATCAGGGTGCAAAACAAAACAATGATATCGGATACTATCGTTTGCGATAAAGTTAAATGAAATTAATTATCCGATATCAATCATCTTTTACTGGCCGTCTCGTTGATATTTTCTTCTCCATAATTTCAGTTCAACGCAACAATTTTGTGAAAATATGCATAAATACATAAACCCAACTTGGGTTGCATACGCTCAATGTAGAGTACTTTTGTAGATGCGAAACCTTGGCGGTTTTTCGAGTTTTGATTGCGTATGCGCTGTATTTGCTAGATGGTAAAGTCGCGTTTCTACTCTACCGTCATCCGTAACTTAAGATTTCGTCGCTAGATGGCGATAGCGTGTTTCCTAGGGATCGCTGCTAGATGGCGCCATTCTCCATTTTACTTACCACGTTACGATAAGTATCGACACGTGTACAATGTGTTGTATTTCGAAATATAAGAAGGCAAATTTATAAAAAAAAAAAGCGAGTACAACCAGAATTCCTGACTCGTGATTTTCGAAATATAATGCGCATGTATGAAGGAAGGGTGGGGGCCGATAGACTGTTCCCCCTCCATTGGTTGGTGTGCGACGAAGAGAGGTGGACGAGCACGGTATCTCTGTCCTTCGGTCTCGTCGGTAGCCCTCTCCTTCTCGCAATAGCGCGCTGTCTCAGTCTGTCTCTGTACGTCTATGGTCGTTGGTCCGGGGGGTGAAAAGGGATTATGTATCGTTGGTTCAGCTCGTTCTTCGTCGCTGGCGATTCGTATTTCGTGTTTCGTGCGATCCTCGAGCGAGGCACATCGTAATGGCCGCGACCTGACTCGGGTTGGCGTGCAGCGAGCAAACACCGTTCGCGTTACGTGAGGTACTAAAAAGTCGAATCAGCCAGTAAACGGGGAACGAGAAGGCAGAGTTTAGGGTTACACGATTTTCCCTGTGGTCGCGGGTGCGTGTGTGCGTGTGTGCGTGTATGTATATGTACGTGTGCGGTGGATAAGGCGTGAACACAGAGCACAGGAGTCTCGAGGACACGGCGAGCCATGAGCGACGACCGAAGCGAGGAGGATCCCATAATGGACCTCTTTTACAGCAATTGGGAGCAACAGTGCGTCGAGGCGCTCGAAACTGAGCCAGATTACGAAACCCAACTGCACAACGAGAAAGAACTCTACTCTCAACAGATGTGGACGAGCTTTCAGTCCACAGCGTCGGCCATCGCCCAGCTGTACAAAGGCGAGAACGATAATACCTCGTACACCCTCCCTGTTCGACCCTGCGAGTAACACCGAGCGAATCTCGCACGTCGTTACCATTTTTAGTGACATCCATTTTGTGCGACGCACGAGACATGTCACTCTTCTTGCCCCTCGTTTCCTTCTGTTTCCTTTATCCCCCCCTGCGTATATGCATATCGATCTAGCCGCGTAATTAGGCCCCTTTCGAACTTGTTCTTTTTACAGATCGGACCCAGGGTGTATCTCTCTGGCTGCCCTTTCAGATCGCCGCGGGGACCGTCACATCGTTGTACAAAGGTGCGTGCACTTCTTTGGTTTCTCTTGTCAACAACGCTGCCAAGATAAACCTTCGATCTCAGCTTCCCCCCTCCTCTCGCCTTTCTTGCCTGATACATCTTTCCTTGTCCCTCTCTCTTCCTGTATTCTTTTTTCTCCTCCTTCCGCACGTCTTGCATACCCCTCCTCCTCCCCCTCCAACGGGCTATTCGATCATCCTTTTCTGCAGTAGTTACTCATTTGTACACAGCGATGACACGTCTCTGCACAGCTGACTAAGCCTGAAGGTCAGCTGTTAAACTCGTGAATTTTTAACCCTTTGCAGCCTCCAATCTTCGAACCTCTAACCTAAAATAATTTTATACTCGGATTGGTACTTAAACTTCATTTTATTTTCATATTTTCCGTACCTTTACATACCGACAGAAGTAAAGTCTTGGATTCCAAGCGTCACCATATCTCTTGTACCGGTCATAGTTTAAAGTTGAGTCCCGCTTTAAGACTTTGAGAATAACTTTACGTATCCAAACTAATGTCAGAGACATTGTCAGAACCATGGTTGCATTCCAACAGATTCTGTGGACAGTATGCGTCGTTGCAGCGAGCTAAGCATAGAAATGGGTCGACAGAAGCGTAGCAAAGAAATAATGAACTGGGCCAGGAAAAAGAGACGTACGATTCGTAGGGAAGACCTGTTGGCGTATCTCGCTGGAAAGTCACCACCGCCACGACCGCATTCGCACAGGTAAGCCCTCCTATAAATTGCAAGCAACCCTGATTCCTTTTGTAAGACGTTACGTCTGCGCGGAACTCGGTACAGATTAAAAATGAAGCTGCATCGTAACTTTCAGGAGTTCACCTAAACCGAGGATGATGGTGTGCGGTTCTCCTCCTTCTCAGAGTTCAACACCAACTATGGTGGTGGCACCCACACCAATGACTGGGAACGATCCTGATCCTGAGTTGCACACATTTAGGGAAGCGATCTCATTGTCTGGTGAGAATTATTCGTCTATCATTGAACGACTAGGAATATGTTTGTATACAATGAATCTTGAGCTTTTTAAACTGTTTACAAACTTTTCCTGGTATTTTGTGTTTGACTTCGAGATTCTGGTACGCAGTATTTTGTATATCCTCGATAACAGTTAGGGATAGAATCATGCAATCCTTGTGTCTGTTGTAACTGGGATATTTTGGATAGGTTCGCCAATGTCTCGGCGTACTGGAAGGCAAGCTGAGTTGTCAGCCTTCATCAGCAGCGAGTTTGCCAGACATCACAAACGGCCAGCTTCGCACGACGTGGATATGGGATCCCCCACGCACAAACGTTCGCGTTTCATGTAACGGCGCGCTACGTGTAAAGCGACCTCGCTCCCTTGTTTCCCCATTAATTAATCGATTAATTATTAACGGTTCATCCCCCTCCTCCCGCGTAGATCCCATTTAAACGAAATCATTTGAGAGAAACAGTGGTTTGCATCGCCACGGAGAACGCTCGTGAGTTCTCGCACTTGAAATATCTCGTCGAGTTTCGTAAGTTTTACACAACAGTTCTGATTTGAATAATTAACGTTAAGGCGATTAACTACGGAGAGTAGCGTAATATCAAATCTACAGTTATTTGTGGAGGTCGTGGCTCTATACATGAAATTACAATCCATAGGAATCGCTGTTGTTTGCTTTGAAATTATTTATTTATTTATGCAAGCAGCGAGACTGATGCGAACGTGTTACGGAGTACCATTCAAAGTAATTAGAGAGGGAGAATTGTCATCGTTTTTTGTATACGGAGAGGTCTGTATAAATGATTATCGGTTGATTCACATGTTGTATATCGGGTTACTGCAAAAGTAATTTCGTTTTCTGTGTGGTAGCTATCGAAAAAACGATATTTATCGAATATTCGCATTTCTAGATCGTGTATAACACGATCAGCTTTATATAGAAATTCATTGCAATATTAAATGGAAAAATAGAAAGAAAGGAAATTACTTTTGCGTCAAGCTGATGTGCCATAATATGTTGAAAGTTGCGTACGAATACACATGATCACTGTGTATGTTTGTATCCAGCAGCTGGTAGCTAAAAACACGCGGTAGCCACCTCACGGTAAATTGTAAACACGTTCGAATGGTATATTTAACAATGAAACGGTGATGTAATATTTAATAACTGTATTATTCTGTCCACGGTGGTAACTTTAAAAAAAGGGGACAGGGAGGGAAACGTTTGTAAAATATTCTTTGATTCGCCAAAGGATCGCCTCTGATTTTATTATAATAATGTTGTTATGATTATTAAGTGATCATAGATAATTGATATTTTGGAAGATTTTGGTGATAACTGGCTAAAGTCTGAGTCGAAGTGATATCTGTAGGCTTTCTCGTCGTTTGTTGCACCAGGTGTGTCACGCTATGCCTCTATCATGGTCTCTGTACGGTTTTCGTTAGCTGTAAACGGAATAGAAAAAGAATATGTTGATAAATTGTTTGGTTTCTGTAGTCTTATAAATTCTCTTCACCGCTCTCATGAACAAGGGATTTGCATTGTTGTACGACTTCTATATATGTAGAGTAACTATAAAACTGTCTTTTGGATAATATATAATGTATATGTATATATAAATTTTATATATATATATATATATATATATAAATTATATATATATATATATAGTTGTTTCTGTATTCCTTTCGTTTTTGTAATTTTTATATATCTATTCTAATCGTATTCGCGCGGGTGAAAAAGGGCCGTGGATGCCTCAAATAACTGTACATGTATATTTTAATAATTATTTCTAGGCACCGTACCTCGTCCTGCTTCTATCTGAATTTCGAAGGTCGACGAAACCTACAAGGAACTTAGAGGAACTTGAAGAAATTTATTTAACTCTGAAATTGGACGTTTTTCTCCTATCTCCTAGTTCCTGCTTTCCTTCATTTCGTTCTTCTAAACTCATTTAGAAGCTGGCTTGTTCGTTTGTTTTCTTCTTCTCGAAATTGTTAGAGCACTAAGAAAAAAAAGAGTTCAGTTGTAAATATATAACATACGTTCATAACGATGATAGCTTTAGAGGTATTGCTAAATATTATTATCATTAATATTGACTACTATAGCTTTAATAATATTTATCGTGTAATCTCGGCAGTTAAGTGAACTCCAACGATTGAATTTACTTTTTCGACGAACTCGAAAGTTCCATTCCAAGGGAATTGTAAAATACGACGACCGGAGTAACTTTGTACCTTGTGAAATTTAAATACACGCTTTTCGATTCTTTTCCAAATTTTTTTTAATGCCAGTCGGTTTCCTCCTTCAATCAAAGATTCTTTGGCAATCGATCCTGTGGATTTTCTTTCACAAGTGCAAAGGTGCGACTCTAGAAAGCATACACAGAAAAAGAAACACACACACTAAAGATGCCATACTTAGGAATACATTAGAATACATTAACGATAAGAAGAATATGCTTGATGATGGGAAACGTCGAGTCATTTTATACAGACACTTGAGTTTTTTTTCTCCTTTGTTTTTATCGGTAGATGTCTTTGTGTTTTTTATAGTCCGAAAGCTCTTTCTTATTGGTCTTGAAAGGAAAGTTTGTTTCTCTATATTCGATAGAGTCGCGATCAATAAAATTGGCATTTTCCTTGAACAGCACGACGCAATCTGTGCTCTGTTACGTCGAATCGATTTCTGTCGACTCGTATACAGATAATGTACGCGAAGGTTTCAGAGAATAAACAGTTCAGTTTAAATTCCTCGCTGTTTACGTCTTAGCGCGTGATTTATTTTACTCTTTGCGAGCGATTTTTTGGAGGATTGTAAATCATTAGGAAAGAGTACGAACAACACGTCTTTCACGTTCTACTTTATGGAACCGTTTGATTTATATTCGTTGCCAAAAGAGGAGTTCCCGATGAAGGATTTGCCACTAATGTAAAATCGATTGTTGTGTATTCGCATAGAATTAGGCAAGGTAGCTTTACAGGCCCCTGAAATTAATCGATTAATATTTAAACAAAAGAAAGAGAAAGCAAATCGACTTCTTTTTACATTGAACTTTTGATGAATTGATAGCTGTCTAGAAGCGATAGGATAAATAAATATAATATAATATTTATGATTGGTTAATCGATTGATCCGACAGCCTCAGGAAGTAAGACGGAATCGCGGCTTCTGTATCGTGTCTCTTTCACAGTAATTAGTTGGTACGCTGATCGTACAACTGTTAGGAGCACCGGGGCGCCGAGAAATTTGTCTACGAGCCTCTTTCTTTATTACGATACACGTCGAGCGTATCTTCTATTATATTCGCACTAACAGGAAAGATCCGCGATGTAACCGATCGTTTATGTTCGCGGCGAGGTGAGAAATGGTGCTGTTATTTTCTGCGAACACAAGAAGCTTCTATATTTTTGCGTCCCCTTGTTTGTAAGATAATGATTTACAAATAAAATTACAAAGATTTTTAACAAAATAATTATTACCTCGTCGTCTCGGGTATCGAAATGTTTCGTAGGATAATTATTATTACATTGATCCGCTGTATTAAACGTTAGTTATTTACATTCTTTTATTTGATTCGTTGGCTCTGTACACTTTGTATAAAATTCGTTTTACTTATGTAACAAATGCGCAATAAGAACAAAAATTTCATTCTTCCTTATCGTAGACTTAAAATACGTGTAAGGCACTGTACACAGTACAAGAATTATTACAGCTAAGGCTTCGTGCGATGAACTATTTGCAGTGTCATGGCGATGATTAAAGTTACTTAAAAATTGTGAAGAATGGCAAACAAACAGCGCGATGCATTCTCAAATCTGGTGCTCGAACTAGAAAGATAATAATCTCTCGGGTTTACGGACCCTTTGATCGAAGGAATTACTAATTTTTATATTTTCCCAAGTTACTCTACGTTACGTAAGACACTTCGTAAGGCACTCAGGCATTTTCTTCCTCGTTTCCCTTTCATTTTGCAATTAATTCTACAATCTGCTGTCTTTTATAACGTTCTGGGGGGCGTCCAGAGCCCTTTTCCTATTCGCTATAGCGTTCATCAGCTTCCTCTTGGGTCCCAAGGGGAGCTTCAGAGCCGCGATATCAGTTTCAGTGAGCAGCATCAATGCTTCCAGATCTATTTGCTCGGATTCCAAAATGGGATGTATGGACGAAAGGTTATTGGCAACTAGGAATCTCTGTAAGGGAGTCCATTCCTCGTCAGTCTCTTCTTCTTCTTCTTCTTCTTCCTCTTCCTCTTCTGCAATCGCACATTAGGTTTTAATTCAAGCTTGGAATATAAACATGCGTTAGTTGAATAGAATTCTTGCCTGAAAGTAAGTCGTCGTCCCACATGCTCTGTCTTCGAGCCAAGCTACCCGCGCTTCCTATACTGATCTCTTCGTTGTGCCCATTGGAGCCGACTCGATGGCCATTCAGGGAGCCATTTATCGAACCGCTCAGGCAGGAGTTGCCGTTTTGCTGGTGGGCGTCTAATTGGGGAACTGGTAGGCTCTCCAGAGTTGTTATCTGCAGGCGATAGACAAATTAGTATTTCTATTCTATTAGTATCTTGGTTCCGTTGTCCGTTATATCGACGCTTGACAAACTTACTGGTCGTCTAAACGCTACGGATCCAAATCCTGGTCGATTGAAAATGCTCGCAGGTTCTTGCAAGAAGCTAGAATTCCCGACATCGTTCAAGTCTTCTGCGTTCCCTTGGTCGAAGCTACGGTCGCCTAGGAGGTCAGGAGTGCTTTGAGCCTTGCTAAGAGTGCCCCAGACATCAGAGATTCTACCACGTCTTCCAATTTGCTGGGCCTGCGTCTCGTAGGTTCCTACGTATATCACCTCAGAGTCCCTTCGCAGCCCGGTCAAGCTGCGAATCGACTTCTTCCCGTTCACTTCGATCTAAACGTGTGAAATTTCAGTATAGGAAGGCTCGATTCTGTGCTGCAGTACGAATAGTTTACCTCTACAACTTTGAAGTCGTCGACTGCCTTCCTAGCCAGTGCCTTTCTGCAGACTGCACTGCCGTGCTTCTTCGTAGTAGTGCCAACGATGTCGCTGAACGTTGGTGAAGGCTTGACTCGACCTTTGAAGGTCAATATACCGGGTTTCTGAGCTGGAACGCCTGCTTCGTTCACTGTAGCCAAGTCCAGTTTCGTTCTGTCCCTCGACAGCTTCTTCTGCTCCTTCTCAGCTTTGATCTCCGCCATTTTCTGTTTCTTCATGTACTCCTTCAGTCTGTTTACGAAATGTTTACCATGATTTTACGGAGATTATTATATATATTCTAATTGAAAGTACATTCGTACTAGTATTTCTATAGTCTTTACTTTTCGAACATACCTTTTCTCTGCATCTTTCTCAGCCTTCTCTCTGAGTATTCTACTTTTCTTCCGGTTGTTCAGTTCCTGGTCGGCCTGAGCGAGATCCAGGTATTGGAGGATCACCTCTCTCCCGTTTATGGCAGCCAAGTCTCGGGCGGAATGCCTGTCTATGTCCAATGACCAAATGTTACAACCAAACTTTACCAGGAACTTGACGCAATATTCGTGGCCCCTCGCCGCTGCTAGATGGAGGGCTGTGTTACCAAAATAATCGGTCTTGTCTGGGTCACCCCTGTGGAAAGAGTTAGAAAACAGGTCCTAACTTGTAGAAGCTCTTAGACTCTTGGTTATTCTGTGTTTTATTTAAGTCTGGGGAGCTATTTAACTTCAAATAAATGTTATTCGTGTAGTTTCGACAAAGAAAAAAGGAGAAATGGTTTTATCTGGCATCTGTGTCCACGACGAGGGCAACAATTACTCGTCCCTCCTGTTCTTTTGTTCCAATCGTATTCGCTTGGTTGCAATTTCCGTTTATGGGGTCGACTGATGCCAGATTATAGCGTGTATTTCCTGTTTTTACATGCCCAACTTTCAGGGTCGTTCTTTGACACAAAAGCTGATTATTTCCCCTTATTTTCTTAGTGTATTACACTATCGGGTCATTAATTTCAATACACCGCCTCACCTGTAAGTTTTCCAAGGAAAAACGAACGTAATTAACGTAATTAATAAAAATGAATTCATCATGAAATAACTAATTACTTGCATTGCTCCTCGAAAAATATCACAAATACGATGGTGTATTGAAATGAATAACTGGTAGTATAGGGAGATTTTTTATTAAAAATTAGTAGGAAAATTTGGTAAGAATACTACTAGTTTTGAAAAATAATTCTTAACGGAGTTGCTAAAAACGATGCGTACGAAGGACACGGACGGAGTAAGATTTGCATAGATATTTCAGAATGTATTTATAATTGAATAGAGCATCGAGAATATACCCTTTGGCGACGAGCAGTCTCAGAACATCTATATGACCTTCAAAGGCCGCCCATAACGTGGGGGTCATTCCACCTTCATCGCGCCCGTTGCAATCCTTTTTCGTTGCTTCTTTTAAGATGTTCAAGGCCCCGCCGCGTGCAGCTCTGTGTATCAAACATTAAACAATTAACGATATTTCTTTGAAACCAAAATATTTATATAAGCTATACAATTTATATAACATAATTATTTTTATATTTAGAAAATAGATAGCTTTGAAGATAGATGTCTGGCATGAACGATATATATAATAAATCAGAATAAGAATTACAACTACTTTGCAACTCTATTTGGAATATGTAAAACATGCTGTACTAAAGAATTGTTTATAACTACATGATTCCTAGTAGCAACTTGTTGAGTAAATAGAACATTGCCTTAATTTATTATATATTGTTTATAACGAGCATTCTATTTACAAATGTTGATATGGTACTTTTATATATCTCTTTGAAAACTGAAAAAAAGCGATACCAATCGTAATACAACATCGATTCTGGAACTAGAAATTTTCCTATTGAATTACGATTAGTTTTCTAGATTTCAAGATTGTAATACTTCGGTTTCATGATCACCCCTTCGCCTGGAACACGTGAACAGAGAATTCAGAGTTGATACATCAAAATCACGAACCAGAGTCGTCATATGGAAGCACTTTCATTCCAGTGGGAGACGAAAATCTGATTCTACGATACTTGCATGCTTTCTAGGCTTTGCGCTTGATATTAAGGTAGTTCAAAAATACTCTTCAACTTTCAACCCCCTTTCTATGTTCTATTTCGATAAATGTTTAGACTAAATAAAAGTATTAAATTTGCGTTTAATTTTTAATAGATAATTGGAGGGCACTTTTGGTTCACCTTAATATCTCAGCCAAAGTACCAATGATAGAAAAATACAGTATGCACAGTCTGCTGGGAATGGTAACTCACTTATGAAATCTATCGGACGTCATACTGTTCTGTTCCTTGATCCCTTCAAAGACTTAGTAGTTATCGATGGTGAAACATCCCTGTAGACAGGACTTCCTGGCACTTCTTATGTAAGGGTTCCTTTGAGTAATAACGTGGACGAGAATTAGCAAGTGTACATGTCTGCGACGAAATAGAGGAACCACGTGTTTTATGTTTATGGCGTCCAGCGGTGAACTGCATTGAATGGCATTAAAGGTGGTAGGCTGGTACGTGCAGGTGCAGGCAGAGGCAGGTAGATGCTGCACTTGGCTGCACTGCGATGGCTTCTGTTGCCCCCACTAGAGACCCTTTAATCGCAAGTCGCCAAATAACGTTATCACATTCTGATTGGTCGCCATGATTTCTCAGTTAATTAATAAATACTCGTACGGTTCCTTCTGAAATTGAAGTAACACGAATTACGAGATGACGAATTATGATAATTTCAAGCGTTATGGCGCCGAAGGGACGAGCCATATGGTAGACTTTCCCCTGGATAAACCTTTGAAGGATTACGATAAATTACATGATAGGATATTACACACGAATATATAGGATTAGTAGTTCCATTATAAAAATAGTATTTAAGTTAAAGTGTATGATCAGTATTTAAGTTTAATTACACAATATTGTACATTTTATTGTTCTAATTCTTAAGCATAACTCTTGACAAATTCTTCTGTATCATTAGATAAATTAAAGTTAAGTGTGAAAGTAAAAGTACATATATCTATTCCTTATTTACTTATTTGCAATACCCCATTACATATCGAGTACTCTTGATATCAAGAGTTGAATTTCCCGCCAGAATTTTCATCCTACGGCCATCGGTAGCAAAACGCCCAAGCTTGTAGTGAAAATAGTTCCGCCTGTTGCCACTAGACAGCGCCACCGCTATATTTGGAAAAATTATTTTTTCGCCTTAAATGCGTAACTAATACGATGCATAGCCATACAAAGATGCAATATATTAGTTAGTGTGGCAAATTCATCATCAGTAAGACTAGTTATTTAATTTAGCAACGAATACCGACCCTTCACTTAGTGGCGCCATTTAGCGACGACAGTGGGAAATACTTTCAATACAAGCTTTGGGCGTTTTGCCACCGATAGCGCTACAGTCGCTTCTGAAGTTCGGCGGGAAATTCAACTCCTAAATTCCTCGCGCCACCTCTTCGAGTATCACGTCCTCCTGATACCAGGAGTATAATTCGGGCCAGATTTTGATACGTACTGGGAATACCGGCCCAGGAGCCCACAGGTGGCGCTTCCTAGTGGCAACAGGAGGAACATTTTCACTGTTAGATGGCGCCTCCGTCGGTTGGAAATTCTGGCGGGAAATTCAACTTCTACAATTGCAAATAAGCCAATAAGAAAAAGGTATATGTGCTGGGAGTGGATTTTAAATAAATAAAATACGTTTCTCATGTAATTTTGGTTTTTTGAAGCAAGTAAATCGATGATACATTGTTTTTATACATAGAGGTATACGTCTGTAGAAATCCGACAACGCTATCTCAAAGTATGATAGTGCCGTGGTTAGGAACTGTAGAGCCCTGCATACAGTATTTTTATAGGAGTTTCGACGTTTACAGTTAAAGTCTGAGCTAACGAAATAATTAGCTTGTTAATCGTTTAGAAAATTCTTTTGTATGTAAGCAATTTTCTTCGGCACGACAATAAATTACAGGAAATTACCTTAACGCGGATACATACATTTCAAATAGGGTGCTTTAGAAAGTGAACATTTGAATTTATTTTGAGCCAGCCCTAATCTGTGGTAGATGTATTCAAAGCCAGTAGGGACACGTTGGCTCACGTTGGCTGATGTGTAAAGCTACGTAGTTACGAATTTTTTGAAATGACTAAGTTGATCGTAATATAGTTTACAATAATACCCTTATAATATATCCGAGAAGTTATTTTTCGAAATTTGTTTTACTTTGCACAATTTATCCACTTTTACTTAAGGTAACTAATATGTTTGCTGACTTCTGCCACTACAATACTTCAACAAGTATCCTAATTTTACAAGAATCGCTTAAACATTAAAACGATAGTAATATGCCCCTTTCTTTGTTTGGTTTCTGTTTTTCATATGTTTCAAGTTTTATTTTTATTCATTTTCGCTGTTTGCGCAACGTTCGTTTATCAATTATCGTTGTCCCGAGTGTTTGTAATATTTGAACAGGTGCATCTACGCTTACGAATTTAGAGGTCATCAACCGCTCTCATGTTCACGTAAATCTCTCGATACATAACATATCGAACATTTCATGTAATTACATCTGTCGATTTTTATTTTCAGATACAATTATCTCGAACAAAATGAGAGTTGTCCTGTTAAGAAGGAATTGTTTTTTTAGTATTATTGTCTATAGCCTGCTTATTCTTTTTGTTTTGTACGTTATCTTTGACTTCTTTTTCGATAAACCAATCAATTTGAAAGAGTATTGGTCGGACAGTCTAAAAAGTAAACAGGTAAACAAAACATGTTAGAATTTTCATTCCGACAAATTTAAATTACCTTAATCTAAATGTTAAAGTAAAGATAACTTTTACGAGTAATTTTTGTATAAATGTGACACCTTCTAATCATAACTGTAACAAGATTGTCATTCTATTCGTATTATTTTACTCTAACAATTAGCCATAAAAAATATTTCAAAGTTCCTCATTTTTATTAATGTAAAAGATAAAGAAAAGTAATAAATTTAGTTTACTTCAATTTCATGAAATATCTGTGTTTTGATAAGTTTACATCAACTTTCATATCGTATTTTAGGTTCCAGTTTTAGTAAAGGATCTTGGAAACTTTGAACTTGAACATGTACCTTTTAGAAATGGGCCCGGAGAAGGGGGTAAACCTCATATCCTGAGAGATGATCAACAGAACGACGTTCAGCAATCAGATTCTGAATACGGAATGAACATGGTATGTTCAGATGAAATTTCGTTAGACAGATCGATTCCCGATACAAGAATGCCTCAGTGAGTTTTCATTAATGTCATTCCTACTTTACTAATGCAGTCAGGATGGCACAACCTATTTTTCACGATTACATTTAAACAAAAAAAAAAGAGAAACATAAGTATTCCTGCCATTCTGAATGCGATAACTAGTTCAAAGTCTCGTGAATTTAAGTTAATACAATGTCCATGCGTTTAATCGACAGATGTAAACATTGGAATTATCCAGAGGTACTACCTCGAACGAGCGTAATTATAGTATTTCACAACGAAGGCTGGTCGGTATTAATGAGAACTGTTCACAGTGTGATGAATCGTACCCCTCCTCAATTTCTAGAAGAAATCTTGCTCGTAGACGATTTCTCCGATAAAGGTAGATTTTGTATAATTGTGTAATTAAAGTAGAGACTGTATTTTGTCATATGACGCAGAGAAGGGAAACGCTGCTTACTTGAAAATCATTGATACGCGTTTGTACAGATAATTTGAAAGGTGAACTGGAATCTTACATAGAAGAATGGGGAGGCAAAGTAAAATTGATAAGAAATTACGAAAGACAAGGATTGATAAGAACGAGATCACGCGGTGCGCGCGAGGCTAAGGGCGAAGTGATAGTATTCCTGGATGCTCATTGCGAAGTAAACGTTAACTGGCTACCACCCCTTCTAGCTCCTATAGCTGCAGACAGGTAATCTCTCCCTCGAAAGCCACAGCACCTGGAAGCATCAGCCAATGTTAATTTCTCAATCAACCGATTAATTAACACGTTATTTCTTTAATTACCGCTTGAATATTTCTAGAACTGTAATGACGGTTCCCATAATAGATGGTATCGACCATAAGACCTTCGAATATCGGCCTGTGTACAGAGAAGGACATTTATATCGAGGCATCTTCGAATGGGGAATGTTGTACAAGGAAAACGAACTTCCCCCTCGAGAGGAGAAGGCCCGACCTTACAACAGCATGCCGTACAAGTAATTCGTATTAAAAAAGACATTCTTAGACAGTCAGTAAGAAAGTATTTGGCGAATACGCATTGGGCAAAACTTGATTCAGGTCCCCTACTCACGCTGGTGGTTTGTTTGCGATAAATCGCGAGTACTTCTTGTCGTTGGGCGGATACGACGACGGATTGCTCGTTTGGGGCGGAGAAAACTTTGAGTTGTCGTTTAAGATATGGCAGTGCGGAGGAAGTATCTTGTGGGTACCGTGCTCGCACGTTGGCCATGTGTACAGAGGATTTATGCCTTACACGTTTGGCAAATTGGCTCAGAAGAAGAAGGGACCGCTGATAACCATAGTAAGGGAGACGATAATTTTTAACTCCTTGCACTCGAGAGGGTGACTCTTGGTCGCATCTTAACGTGATGCAGTAACGCAAGCGATGTAATGTTTGTTTAGGTTTCATTTCTTTGGAACTCGAAGATGTCGATGAGGTAAAGAGGTAATCTTAGGCTTAACATCCGTGGCAATAGAATGCTAAGAAAGCATCTCGAGTGCAAAAGGTTAAGCGAACTTTTAAGGAAATAATTTTTAAGCGTTTTATTAACACTGCACGCTGTGTCATCGTGGCATAGATACAAATATCCCTTCGAATTTATTTGTAGAATTATAAAAGAGTCATCGAAACCTGGTTCGACGACAAGTACAAGGAATTCTTTTACACGAGGGAGCCTCTGGCTCAGCTACTCGATCACGGCGACATAACGGAACAGTTGCTGTTCAAAAAACGAAAGAAGTGTAAAAGTTTCCAGTGGTACATGGAGAACGTGGCTTACGATGTCTTCGATAAATTTCCAGAGTTACCACCCAACATTCATTGGGGAGAGGTAATTCTGAATATTTTACACGACGTACATGCTTAGATTTCTATAGAAAGGAGTTTCTACATAATTATTTTTGTATTTCAGTTACGAAACGTGGCGACAGGTACGTGTTTGGACACTATGGGCAACTCGCCCCCCAGTTTAATGGCCACGTCCCACTGTCACGGATTTGGTAACAATCAGGTGAGTATTCTTCGTTTACGTTTAAGGAAGCCGACTATACTTATTTATAAACTGTGGCTCACGCGACGACATTGTTCAGTTGGTCAGATTGAATACGAAGGGTCAATTGGGAATAGGAGAACGATGCGTGTCCGCTGACGGCCAAGGAATAAAATACGTGTTCTGCCGGTTAGGGACCGTGGACGGTCCCTGGCAGTATGACGAAGTAAGAATAGAAAAATATAATTAAAGAATTGCAGTGTTTACTTTAAACTTGAACTGTCAATCTTTCAGAAAACGAAGACACTCCTGCACAGAGTCCACAAGAAATGTATGGCGCTCCATCCTCAAACTCAACAGTTGTCCCTAATGCCATGCGACGTGAACAACACGTATCAGCAATGGTCTTTCCATAAGATTCACCCACGGTGGTGAAGAAACCAGAGGAATCTTTGCATTCTACACCAAATTGGGTACTTTAAAAACTTCATTCACGCATCGACTATTATTCCTTATACGCAACAAACTGTAATTAAGGTACGTTATTTGTACATTTATCGCGGATATTCGAGAAAAATTATACGATCGATTCATTTCCGAGACGTTGGACTGCGGATTTTATGCATTTACGATACAAACCGATGTAATAAACGCATGGTAAACACGACCAACAGGTATGTACGCTTCTGCAAAATGAAATAACATGATTGTTATATATTAATTGTACATAAAATGTATTCAATGTATATTGCGTGT
The DNA here is from genome assembly GCF_026283585.1 of Hylaeus volcanicus. Taxonomy (NCBI): domain Eukaryota; kingdom Metazoa; phylum Arthropoda; class Insecta; order Hymenoptera; family Colletidae; genus Hylaeus; species Hylaeus volcanicus. Next base: position 2,188,495 of record NC_071984.1, on the reverse strand, counting down.
ACTTTATGTATGCTTTCTGTATCGTACGTCGTGAATGCATAAAGACCGCAATCATAGTTGTAAACATTCGCAGAATACCGGTGCTGCATAATTTATAACACTATTAAAATAAGATTTATAATTTGTAAACAATGGGCATGGTTTCATCGTTTTTTTTTACAACGGAGATTATTTCGTAATATTTGTACTCTAACACGCATACTCAATCATTTACAATCTTCAATGAAATTATTACGCCAAAGTTCAATATCTTATCGTTTCCAATCAATTCTCGAGAGTCACTTTTCTCGCGATCGAACACGCCTTGCATTCGAAGTAAAAAGAGAAGACTGTTATCCTATAAGAATCGTTTTGAATGTACATAACACGTTGAAAAACCAGTTTGTAGTGGATCGAGAACGTGTGCTTCCATTTTTGACTGTTTCCTACTGAAGGAGCATGTTCGCTGGTGTAGTTTTGTAATCCTTTTTTTTGTTTCTTTAATTGTTTAACACATACATTCAGGCAAGAAGTTACTTAGCATAATGTAAAAAAGACGTAACGAATGTTTTTTCAAAGACAATGTACCAATAAAACGGAGCAAATATAACAGTTTGTCATAATAACCCGTGTTTTAACTCTCTCAGATCACCGTAATTCTTATCTCACTAACATTTCTTATCGTAGAAAAATAATCTCATCGGTACCTTACTTACTAAGCTCTTATTCTTTGTCTAATGAACGCTTCGCGATACAGACGTTAGAAATTCAATAATTTATTATTACTTAGATACTCTATACTTTGATTCTTCCATCTTCGACTCTGAACACTCTTGTATTATTTCTATTTATCACGTAGTTTACTACAGTCGACTTTTGTGCCAACGATTCGACTCGACATTGTAACGTTTATATTGCTTTCCATAAACGTCATCAATCCAGAAGTCTGAGCGACAAAGACAACGGGGTGACCCGAGTTTCCAACGTAGTTGGCCGTACAGATACCTGAAGGAAACGTGCAGCGTTCAAGGACATTTATTTTTGAATCGATTAAAAAGAAGAGGAAGAATAATCACCTTGTTGCGGTCTCGTATGTTGAACGCACCATAAACGATGGGATTCATACAGGAATTGGTGGATGCGAACAGGAAGAGGCCTCTTTGGATTCGTTGATCCACTTTGTACGCGGAGTGCCGGTCGATCCAATACCTGAAACGCTTATTTTATGTTACTCAATTTTGTATGATTTGAAATGTTACAGTTTATGCCACGGATAAAAAAACATTTTATAGTTTCTTGGACATTCAAATTTCCTATAAATACATAAAAATCCGCAGTGTATCGATAAGAAACACTTACCAAAGACTCATAATGTAGTACGGCGTCCAGCAGATGAAGAACACAGCGACAATGATCACAGTCATCTTCAGAGTTCGTATTTTAGCTCTGGTTAGAAAACCCATAGACGAGCGACGAATCTTGTCTGAAATTCGTTAAAGTTTCTTAAATGTTTATTTATACCCTGCTTCCAATATAAACTGAAACTAAACTCGAACGCACCGTGCTCGCTCTTCTTCGTTCTCTTACAGATCTCCAACAGAATGCTGGTGTAAGTGTATATTATCACGATGAGAGGAAACCAGTACATTACGACCATTCCAAACAGAGAATACGTTACTTCGTGAGTGTACGTTGGAAATGTGTTGAACGTGACGCACTGCGAGTACCAGGTGATGTTTGGATGGGTCTCCAGGTGAAACACAACCATCTAAAAGCAACGTGTAATAAGTGAACTGCGGATTTTATGCATTTGCTGTTGTGTCAGGTGCTGTTGTACCTGAGGCATGGAGAATACGATGGATCCCACCCAGGCGAGGCATATCATGATTTTTCCTCTCTTGTCGACGTCCCGTAGCTGGAGGGGCCGTATTATGGCGTAATATCTGAAATAAAACGTTACGAAATTTGTTGAGTAAAACTGAGATTGAGAGAACGCTAATATATATATGTTGATTTTTTGTTTTATTGTAGAGGATGCAGAGAATGCTTCCCTTATACGTGTAGTATAAGAAGGAAAGGAAGGAAGGGAAGAATTTCTGTGAGAATTATACCAACCTGTCCATGCTTATGCACACCAAAATTAGGGATGACAAGTATAAGCCAAACACTCTGAAGAAAGCCATTATTCGGCACATGGCATCCCCTGCTTTCCAGGACACCGTGATGGCCCAACCGATCTCGAGGGGCATCATGAGGAAAGTGACCTGAAAAGTTTGCTCTTCGTACTACGTTCTACGTTTGCAAGATTTTATTTTATTTTTATTATTCTGTAACTTACAAGTAAATCTGCGATCGCAAGGTGCATCAGCATTACGTGTATCCTCGATTTGGACGCACGTTTGCGTCGCGTAATTAGCACTAGAACGGTCGTGTTCCCCACGGCGGATATTATCATCAACACGCTGTAAATGATTATGCTAACAACGTGGCCTTCGTTGAAACGCATATCGATAGGCAACTCCACGTTGTTTGTATTGTTCGTCCTCGAATTGGGTAGTTCCCCTGAAATTGGGATTTTAACCGTGCTCCCCATGCTGTTAATGTTTCAAAAATCCTAGTAAACCAATTAGGATCGGGTATTGCTTCACTTTTTATGAAATTACGATGTACATGTAACATCAGGGGACCTTTGAGTAATCGATTTCGATGAGATTCTTGTGAGTAGATCCTAGAAAAATTAGTATTCAGAGGTGGCACTACTTAAACGATACACTCGGTTATAAAATCGATACAAAAAAATGTAGTTTTTATTAGTAATCAGAAGGATTAATTATATACGTGTTATATCATTGTTAATTTAGATTGAAGCTACTCAAGCGTCGCATCTTTGTTAAACGTTCTTTCTTTAGAATACGTATAACTTGCCTTGCCGAACTTTAAAAGACCACTGACTAGCTCAAGACAACACATTATTAATTTGCACTTTGGTCACGTTGTGGATGCTACAAAAATCGCCTTCCATCTTTTTCTTTTTATCCGTTTTTTCCCCTATAAATTTGATCAATTTATCATCCGTTTCATTCGATTATTCGTCCACGACTTCCTCTTTTCTTTTATATTGCGACTTTACAAACGTCTTTTACTTTTACTTCCGCTTGCTCGTACTCGATAAATCGCTGTTGCTCCGTAATCCCCCGTGATACGTGTAATCATTAAAATTATCTCCTTTGTGTTCCTCGTAGTCCCAAATATTCCATGCGAATTTCGAGCTTTCTTTGTTAGATATTTGGGACACGTGGATGTGTATTTGTATATTACGTTTACACTCGCGAGGGAACCCTGACGATGTTCCGTCATCTGAAACATCCCTCGTTCGACGGATCGAGACTGATCGGCGTTTAAAGAACCGTTTTAATCGTGGGACATGTTAATTAATTGGATCTTTACCGACTAATGGCAAGCTTGTTGTCAAAAAGCGACAACTGTCGAGCAAGAGCTACGAATTCCGCGAGTCCACTGAGATTCACGAGCGTAGACTCTCTGGTATCTGGGGTCAAGAGTTAAATCGGAACCGATAACTACATCAATATGTTTCCGTCGTTGCTATACTTTCGGGAATATGCGACAATAATGACGAACATCCTTTTATAAAAGTGCTGGTCTCCAGGGGCAACTCATTTTAAATTTTCCTGCACGTTGAATATTATATAAAAAAAAATATAAGACTTTTATACATTTACAGGAAATTTGACCGTACAATAAACTGTAAGTATGCTCAATATTACTCAGTATGTAATGATATAACAAAATATCGAATAAATTCGTAATTTTTGTAGGTACGTTTGCAAAGATTTTATTTTGCACAAAGATCTCTTGCAGACTATTTATAAATTAACAAACCTATTCAAGGATGAACTGGAATAAGTCCAAGAGTAAAACAACGACACTAATGAATTTTAATCTTTAACAAGATTCCTATTAAGATTAAGAATAAAGACCCAATATCTTATAAATATTTTGCCAAAGAAGAGCAAGAGAGAACTATTTGTTACATCGAATCGTGTCGAGTGAAACGTTCATTGCAAAGCAAATCTACACTCAATTTAAAATATCTGCTTCGTAATAACGCTACAAAACAATCTTAATAATTACATTCTAAAATAAATTGCACGCAGCTCCCAGGTCCGGTTGAGGTTTCATTTAGGATACCGTTCATCTGCGATTCTTCCCTTGTAATTTAAAGAACGTAGAAAATTGTACACGATTCTGGGAATGTATTACTCGTCCCAGTCGTCTGTATCCGGTTGAGAGTCGTATTCGCTGGTGGCTGAGTTCCTGTCCGACGCGGTAGCTTCGTTTGATTTTGGAGGAGGGGGTGGAATCATGTTGGACATCCTCTCCAGAGCAGTGGTTCCTGAGCCAGCGATCCCTTTTCTCCTAAGCGCTAGCTTCGCGTGCAAGTCTGCCATTAGATCTCCTCCGACGGACGCGGAAGACCAGCGATTCTCTTTATCTTCTGGCACTGTTCGCCTCAATTTTGCTCTTCCTATGCCGCCCGCGTTGCGGATTTCAGCCATTAGATTGGAGCGATCGTCAGGATTCGCTGGCTTGCTCTTCTCCTTGGGAGCTTTGCTCGTTTCAGAGCCTTTCCGAGAGTCCGGAACGTCGGACTCTGACGAGGGCTGTGGAGGAGGCGGTGGTGGCGGTGGCGGTGGCGGTGGTGGAGGCGGAGGGGGTGGTGGCGGCGGTGGTAGCAGCGACGGTGGTGGAGGTGGCTGCGGTGGTGGAGGCATTAACAGCGATGAACGATGACTTGTCTCAGAATTCGAAGAAACTGCGTTCGATGCATCGGAGGAAACGTGCGTCGATGAAGTAGCTGTTGAATCCTGAGCAGATTGCTTGGAGGAATCGATGTCTGCGAAGCCAGGGAGGTTTGGCACGTTCTGCTCGAGCTTCGTGCTTGCTTCTTTCTCGTTTGTGGCTGACGTTGGGGTTGGAAAGTCGAGACGGAGGTAGGTAGGCGTAGTTACTACGGAAGAGGGTGCGATAGGGCTTTGAGCGTTAAGGTCTAACATGAATTTTTCGTCGTCTACGATTCCAGGTAGATCCGGCAGTGTTAGGGGCACGTTTATTTGGGGCACCTGCAAAGTAAATTGTATCGATACTTTCTGCTGTACACTTTTATCGATTATATTACTTTTTAATAACTATGCAATATTTTTGAATAGTTTACCTCGCCTAGAGTTGGCGTGTACATGTAATTGGAGGAGGACTCCATTTCCGATGTCGGCCACGGTTGTATAATCGAGTCAGGGGCATCTTCGATCTGTTGTTTTTCGGATGTTTGTTGACTGGTTTGCTTTGTTGACATTTTGTAAGGATTATCCATACTATCGAATAAGAGTGCGCTGATCGAAGACAAACTGAGAGGGAAGGATGGTTCGTTGTTATCCATATAGGCCTCTTTATTCGTTTTGGCTCGCACGTGAAAGAATTGCAGCTTCTCTTGCAAATTGTTATTTGCCGCGTATTGACCATCCTCTGTTTTACAATTGGAGGATAAGTACGTTTCGGGTACTTCTTTTATTGGCACGGAGCATTTGTAAACCTCCGGTATTTCGCGAGTTTCCTTGTACTTGGGTGGTATCGCCATCTCGTATTCCTTGTACGTGTGATTAGCAGGATACTTGGCAGCAGAGTACATCTTCACAGCTTTCAAGTTTAAATTGGTCTGCAAGTAATGCAACCGATCTTGAAGCTTTGTTGCTCGGTTTCTAACATTCGACAACCTGTGGAAAGAAAGTAGTAGTACTAGAGTAGTTCTTGAGGATGCAAAGAGATAGTAAAGGGTTAGTTGAAGAAAGGATTACCTTTGGCTGTTTTCGTGTAATCTCTTGTCGATACACTCGAATATATAAGAGACAGCGGAGTCAAGATCATCGAGGGCTTCTGCTATCTGCACGATAGTCTCCTCGTGCCGTAAATTGTCAGGGATGACACCTATAAATACGATTTATGAAAAACATTGTAGCCGAAATAAGTAACAGACATACAAATAACTCGTGACATTGTTTTACTAACCAATTTCAATTCGTTCAGGCATTGTTAGTAGTTTTTTGAGACACAAGCCTTTATTTCATTGAATGACCGTCGCAAACATTGATGCAATTGTTTACTGTAATAGGTAAACACGTATAGAACAGTATGAAATGCATCTCTAAAGTATCAATAGCATCGTTATATTCATTATAATCATATAGGTTAGGAATTTTAAAACGGTCAGCGCCCTCGGTGGTGAAACGCCCAAGTTTGACCTCGAGTGTCGATATATTACCATAATGTGGTATACACAATATAAATGGTACCATCTAATTGTGAAAAAAGAAACTCATTCGTGTTTACCCATTACAGTAAACAATTACTACAATGTTTGCGACGTTCTTTCAATCATTTATTATTATTCGATCTATTTATCTATTCTAATCGGTATTTCTATTTTAGTTCTATTTTTTATCCATTACGTTCAATGGTATCTATAAATATTTATTAACCGCTTTTCATTACAAAATTTACATATACACATCCTGTAAAATAGTGTATTAAATCATATAAAACTAAACGAAATTTTATCGATTGTTCCAATGTTAACGACCAGCTTCTACACTTGTCGATTTAATTTTGCCAAACAAAGAATTATACAATTCATCTTTAGCATGATCTGTCCACGTATCGTTTATCGTAATGGGGGCCATAAAGTTTACTAACTTATTATGTACATTGTATCGTATTCTCCTGCCCTTGGTAGCTCTCGTGTCTATCTTCCTCTTCATCTTACTTCTCATATTTTGCAATTGAATCCACTGTTTGCTAAGTTGTATGGGGTCGGTGATATCAGCTGATCTGTACTCGATCAAATCTCTCAGTAGTTGATGATAAAAATCGTCGTCGTCGTAGATCTCAGAATCGTACTCTTGAATTCTTCTGCCATCGTTCTCATTTTCTGCTGCATCCATTTTGCCAATGATTTTGTATTCCGAACGTTTCAGTTGGGTTCTCTTGCGCAATTTTTCTTTGTCGCTTAACGCGAATTCTATTTGTTTCAACGTCGTTTGATTCATAGCCTTGTCCAATTTACCGCTAGCTATTCTCGTCTTCTCGTTCCACTTTTGTATGACAGAGTTTCTGTACTCTGTGTACAATTTATGATTTTCGTTTAATATTTTCTCGTAATTATCGAGCCTCAGTTTCTTGATGAATACATTTTTGGAGATTTCGTCTGCATTTTCTCTCGAAACCGATGTCTCCTTCTCATCTTCGTCTTCTGTATCCGATGGAATTTCCTCGTCTTCGTCTTCATTTATTTCTTCTTTATCTATGCTCTCCTCAGCTTTCCTCTTTTTACTCTGCGCCGATAAATTCTTCGTTTCTGGATACTGCCTTAGGAAAAGATTTTGCAACTGCAACAGGTTGTTTAACAGCAATTTTAAATTGCTTTTGGTCTCCTCCACTTTCTTCGTATAATCTACATCTTTTAAAATTTCGTGTGCGTCGTGTTGGGGCATTTTATTGCTAGTAATCAGACATTTTTGTAGCTTTATTCTCATCTCTAACAAACTTTCCCAAAGTTTCAACTGACTTCTAACGCAATTGCCTTTGTCAATATCTGCTTTAAGATTCGTGTGCGATATCGTCTGAAATCCTGCCCTCTGATCTGTATTAAAATTTTTATTTTCAGGATTGTTGTCTTCTATATTAGATCCATCTTCAGAAGATTGTCTGAAACTTTCATTGCTTAATTCCTCATCCGAGTAGTAACTTTCACTATCATCATTATTATTGTGGTCATCTTGGCTATAGTCATTGCTATCATTACTGTCTACATTATTATCATTTTCTTCTTCTTCCTCTTCTTCTTCTGTACTATTCATTTCTTCTTCTTCATCTTCTGATACATCATCAGCACTATCATCAGTAACATATACATCCTTCCTCGAAACTTTTCTACCTATGTACCTGGGATACAAATGATAAATATGAACAGGGTCCACCCCGTAGAGCAAGCCAATTATAGATCAATAAAAAAACTGTAATATTCACCTTTTATCCACCTGATCTAAGGTATCGACGTTTCGTCTGCGTATTTCTGATACCTGGAAATTGCTCTCTGAATTGTCACTCTCTTCATAAGGGTCAACTACTTTAGCCTTTGTGTCCTCTGCATCGTCGTCTGATTGAAAATTCGTTGGAGTTGTAGTAATCAGAGAGTTTATTTTATCAGCTAAGCTTTTCTTCGTTTTCAGAGCCATTTTTCCAAAGAAACTGTGTTAATTCGAGTGACAACGTTACGCACGTGCACGTCCATAAGTGTAAACAAACATAACCTACAAATTGAAACGTTATTAAATTGCTAGATTTAACACGAACATTTTGTCGAATTTATTGTTCGTATATTAGTGATAGTAATTAATTGGTGAATATATATGATCGCGTCAATTTTTCAATTTGTGATTTCAAAGAAATTTTAATTTATTTTTTGTGTAATTACTCAACTATTCGTAACTATATATCTACGTTTAATCGTTTTTTTAGAAACATCAAGGAATTTATAATATGATAATTCCGGCATAATTAAAGTACTTTTATTATTTAAAAAAATAAGAAACGTGGTTGGTATATATTTATTAATTTTATGCTGGTTAAACAATAAGAATGTATAAATTTGTCTAAAAATTCGATACATACAATAGAAAATGTTCTTTATATATTTACAAGTTTAACTGTTATACAATGCGTAACTATATTTCAGTCGTACTTTGTTTTGATTTCGGTTTATACAATACCTAAAGCTATCTTTATACTTTAAAACGTGTATTAAGATTTGATTAAAAGTATGCGATGCGTTGTATTAACGTAACCTTGTTAATTTTACAAACATAACGATGAATCTTATCAATTCCGATGTTAAAGATTACTAAACAGGTTTTTACAATCATAGCGATGGTTGGTGTAAGTATAATAATACTAAGTATCGTAACAATCAAATAGAAATAATGATAATACTAATCGTAATACGCAAGTTCTAACATGTTGGAATGATCTCGACCTAATAATACATTCTGTAATGATATCACAGTGTAGGTTTCTCGTCTGTTGGTTCCTCTTTTATAGGATGGTTGCATTCCATCAGTGCAGGATTCGCTACCGCGATAATATTGTCCCCGCGCGAGGCTATCACCTGAATCCAAATTGTTCATGAAATTCACAATCAATGCCATGAAAATTAATGATGAAATAAAAGCACACCTTCAGATTAAAGTCACTTTCTTTATCGGTAATATCTGCTTCAGCTTCGTGAGTGTCCTATAAATAAGCGTTTAATAATTTTAATCAACTAAAAGGCGCGTTAAATACTCTGAGAAAAAATAATTTATAATAATTATGATATAGATATATTTAATTTCTTGTATTTACATGTATGGACGAAGATTCCTCGTTGGAAAACGAAAGTTGACTATCGGAATCACTGATCTCTTCGATACTCGCGCTAAACATACCGTTGTTATTCTTCTTCCTCCAAACTGGACTAAAACAAACGTCTAAATATCAATACGTACTCGTAGAAAAATTGTTTACCTATCTCTTGAAAAGGTCATACTGCATTTAATAATCGAGGTACAATGAGGAATCACCTCGACGACTGATGTCTCCTGCGCGTCGAGTTGCTAATATCCATCTCGGAACAGCGAAGGTCCAACTCCTCCTAGAACAGTGAACTGCTAAAGACAGTAGAAATGGCAAACACAGCACGAAAAACAACAGAAAAAAGATGAATTTATTACTAACACAATTGGCGTAATTATAAATATTGGAAAGAAAGAAAGAAGCGTACACGACTCGTGAGGACACTAGGAACGAAGCATCGAATCCTAACGAGTGTGAAAGAAAGTGTTACAATTACAATAATAATAATAATAATAATGTTATCATAGCTTACTCTACATTTAAAATAAAAATTTGAATATCCTCTAAGATGGTACAATTATAAACAGAATATTTTACAATTACGATAACTAATTGTTAATGATTTGTTTAATTTGCGTGCAAAGCCATGCATGTTATGCAAAAGCTATACTTGACCTTTTCTGGCTGCGATTGGTAGTTTACGCAAGTGTTGCAATTGTCTACGTGCTGGATGCGTATTAGCGGTTAGCGCTCATGCGAGTAGCTCGTTAATAGGCCAACGATCCCAGATCGAAGCTATCACAAATCGGGGATCCAATCAAGGATTTTGAAGTATGCTTCTCTGTGTCTATTTAGGATGCATAGTACATTTTGTAATATTAGTTCCCTTGGAAAAACGAACGTGTCTGTAGATATTTCTACATGGTTATTAGCTAATCATTCTTGTGAAGTTACTATCTGTCGAAATTATGATTCATTTTAGTCGGTTGAATCGATGTTAACGTCTCGATATTAAACATTATGATATAGAAAATGTATCACGGATGTACATGTAATTGAATGGTGTAATACTAATAATAAAATCTCATTTTATATAAATTAAAAGAAAGATACGAGTTCGTTTTGCTCGGTTTTGTTCGGTTTGCACAGAAAATGTTGGGATTAACAGGTATCAAAATCCCTGACCTCGCCCTAAGTCTGTGACGACTTTGAACTGGAACGACCCGCACGTGGCTTATTCTTATGGTCGCGGTGAGCTAACCTGCGTCACATCTTCATTCTCACCCTCGAGTTCGAGCTTTTGTCGTTTCGTATGATCGCTCTCATTTTCTTCGCCATTTTCACGCAGCCTTGATACGGACAAGCTAAAGCAATTCAAACATGAATCGTCGTACATCGATTTAGAAATGAACGTTACGTAAACTCTTTATGTATCTAAAGAATGCGATTGAGTTCATGTCTTAATAAAAACATTGGTTTCTGCCACTGTTCCTATCGCAATCCACTCTTGCTTGTATTTATTTTCAATTAACAACATTTGATAAGAGCTGAAGGTACTTACTAATGACTTTTCGAATAATGATACCCAGAATCTCTCACAACACGGCGGGCCAAAGGAAAAAGTTCGTCTCTTCTAGTAAGAAGGGCAGGTACGAACCTGCAAATTTGCGCGGCAGCTTCGTTTACCGACACTTCGTGCAACGTCAGCGGTTTCTCCGGCTTCCTTTTACAGTCGAACCTCCCATAAATCGCCGCGTACTTTCGAATCTCCTCCATTCTGCGCGGATCGCTATCAGGCATAGCCATTACCATCTAAAAACAATATCGCGTAATATAAAGAAACGAATAAACGCTTCAAGTGTACCGCGTCCATTCACCTCTAGATTTTTGCAAATCTTCTTCTTCACGTTATGAGGCTTCGGGTCCACAGGTCGAATGGTAGCGGCGAGCCTTTCGGCTGCCTCGGCGAGTCTTTGTATCTGCGATTGTAAGAGGGTGGGTGTCGGTTGCGTGGGACTCGCAGGTGCACCACCGCCGTCGCTAGGACTCGGCGTCGTGCCGCTGCCGCAGGAAGACTCGCACGTTCCTACCTGGCAAAAACAGAATCGTCTCAATGAAGTATTCAAGCTTGCATCGCGCTAATGAAATATGAATCTATATAAATTGAAACCTGGCGTACCTGTAGTGAGAGGTTTGTGGTCCCAGGGCTGTGAGAGGCTGCGTAAGCTAGAGGCGCGTTAGGGCTTGGGCTCTGACGAAAAGTGGTCGAGGGAACCGGTGCGGTCACGCTCGTAACCGAAACAATGGGACTGGTGCTTCTGCACGGCAACGGCGTTAGGGATACATGTGACGAGACGTACGGCGTTGGGGTAGGCGTTTGCGAGCTTGTCGTGAAACCCTGAAGATTTTGTACTTGAGGCCTAGGACTGACGCACGGGAACCCTATGCCTGCAGGATTCTTGCACGTAGCGCTCGTCGGTACCACCGGCGTCTGGAAAAGTGCTGCGGTACGCGACAATGTTGATTATTTTATCCAATGTATGACAATGTTGATTATTTTATCCAATATATGACAACGTTAATTATTTTATCCAATGTATGACAACGTTAATTATTTTATCCAATGTATGACAACGTTAATTATTTTATCCAATGTATGACAATGTTGATTATTTTATCCAATGTATGACAACGTTAATTATTTTATCCAATGTATGACAACGTTAATTATTTTATCCAATGTATGACAACGTTAATTATTTTATCCAATGTATGACAACGTTAATTATTTTATCCAACGTATGGATGGTAACGGGATACTTTACAAGGATTCGTGAGCCACTCCTGGAGGGCTTTCTGCAGCCTTCTGACGTGGAGAGGCTTGCTCGCCATACCGACTAACGCCATGATTTCTAGAAACTCCTCCTCGCCGGCGTCGCATAACTGCTGCACGTCGTCGCCACCTGGAATAATTTACACGAGTTAAAATTGCGTTAACATCGATAGTTGAATTTGTTCGAAACTAGACGGAGAGGTTTACCCATTTCCAAGAGCGTGTCGTAGTAGCTCAACAGGGAAGCACGCTGCATGACTCTGTACAGCTGCAGTTCTGCTTCATTCTGGGGGACGGATGTCTGCACCACTGAAACCATGCGATACAGGTTTATTCAAATGATTGTTGAAGGATTGTTGAAGGACGACAAATTTATGACGTATTTCGTAATCAGAGTAACGAGAGACGAACCGAACAAGTATATTTTCCTAACAACATTTCTCCCAGTTTGGTTCCATGTTCCTTCGACGCAGGTAGCAGCTTTGAGAGAGAAAAAAAAAGAACGTAAAGCCGAAGGTAACAAGGGGTAGCCGAACACGAAACGATTACTTATCCCTTTGGTACGTCGCAATCGTTTCTTCGTCGAGGTACGTTCAGCAAAGAGGATACCGGGAGGAACGTATGCGGCAGGCGGTCGAGTCGCCAGGGTGTCCGACTAGTTTCTTGCAAATTTCGAGGAACTGCGAGAAAAAGTGGCGTGCACACACGTACAGCGTATAAATTAATACCGGTACCGCTGGCATGGCATCGGACGTCGCGACGGGGGCAGCGAGAGTGTCCCGAAGAAAAGAAGCGACGCGCGACGGAGACGGCAGGACAGAAATTAAAACGATGCGAACGGAGACGCGGTGAAACGTTGAAAGAGGGAGATGACCTAGGGGATGAAAGGAGGAGAGAGAGAGAGAGATGTGGAGAGAGAGAGAGAGAGAGAGAGAGAGAGAGAGAGAGAGAGAGAGAGAGAGAGAGAGAGAGAGAGAGAGAGAGAGAGAGAGAGAGAGAGAGAGAGAGAGAGAGAGAGAGAGAGAGAGCGAGACAGGAAGCCAAGAGAGAAGAAACGCAGAAGGAGATACGGAGCAATACGGTAGAGCCGGGGGCTGAAAAACCTGGCCGTCAGGTCTTATTACGAACCTGAGGCCCGGTCTCACGCTTATACACCGACCGAGATACGGGTAAGTCCCTGACAGCGGCGGGGTGACTTGCTCCGCGAGATTTTTCTGACGTTGGCCCCTGCTACCAGGACAACCAAAGGGACAGCAATACCTTCTAATGAGACAGCGCTACCGGCCATCCCGAACAATTATCGGCAATCGCGAAACCTACAACGCGATCGATCCGAACTATCGGGCGAATCCCGGTGGCACCAACGCGGTGCCACGCGCTACATACCAACTATTCAAGAAAACGTAAATAAATGTACGATAGAAATAAATCGTACTATATATCGTCTCCCAAGGACCTCGAAATGATTCGATGCGCGGACGGCGTAGCGTTAATGAAAGCATAGAAATTGCCATGCGCTACATACCAACTATTCAAGGAAATGTAAATAAATGTACGATAGAAATAAATCCTGTACCAACGAATGCATAAAACTCGACTATATATCGTCTCCCAAGGACCTCGAAATGATTCGATGCGCGGACGGCGTAGCGTTAATGAAAGCATAGAAATTCGGAGCCGTGGTTGAAAAGAGAAAGGAAAGCGCCGGACGCTAAACCGTCCTCGCGGTGAAATAAAAAGTATCTCTGAATTGTAAAAGTATCTCTGAATTGTAAAAGTATC
>NC_071984.1:2172088-2174429 GCF_026283585.1 Hylaeus volcanicus | reverse complement strand
ATCTCTGAATTGTACAAGTATCTCTGAATTGTAAAAGTATCTCTGAAACAGCGAGCCCGCGAGGGTAGTTGACTCGGACAAGTTCGAACGCGGAGAGGAGACGGTGACCCAGAAGCGAGCCTATCTACGGCATCGTTAATTCGCTTTTGAATAGGACGCCTTCCTATCGGTGGCCCTGCTCCTCCGGTCACGCGGTAGGGTACGCTTGTGACCGACGGTCTAGGCCAGGCAGTACATTTACATAACAACTTTTTTGGCAGTGGATGATCGTTTTTGTCAGCGGGGAACGCGTACGCGAGCTGGAGCCAGAGTCGCCACGGCATAACATCCAATACCACGCGCACCAGGGACGCGCCGAGAAAAACCTGATCCTATCCTGGCTTCCTCAGCCTCCCTGGGAACGACGCGCGAGATCCCCTTCGACGCCGTCCGACTTTTCTCCGCGCTATCGTCCGTTTTTCGTGCGACGACCGGACGACAGCCCGGCCCGTTGCTCTGAACTAACTTCAAGGTAACAAAACGGTCCCGACTCGCGCGATAAGTAAGGAAGATGTAGCGAACGGCAGGCGTTCTGCGAAGCGAACGGTTGCGCTCGAAGGAAGCGCGAAGATTTCCTTCGGGAACACGGGCGAACGCTTCAAGGATCGATAAGTCCTTGTACGTAATGGACGCGGGCGGAGGTGGGCTCGATGAAACGTCCAGGCGAAGAAGAAGAAGAAGAGGACCGAGCCGCAGCGACTGGCTAGCTGGATAGCCAAAGAAAAGCGGGGTGTTCCCGAGCAGCGGCGGACTTTGGAATCCAAACGGGCCAATCGTATCTCCCATCCACGTGATCTAGAGCATTAGAAATCGTTTGATGTATCGATACCGAACTGGACCGATCGAACGGTAGTTGGAACTTGAAAACTGGATAGTTTGACTAGCAACCTTGTTCTTGGAGTCCTGGGAGCGCCACTGGTCCAGGGTAAAGGAGAGTTTCGGTCGGACGGCGAGGAGGAGACCGGAGGGTGAGAGCGAACGAGTGGTATAGGTTCTTTGTCCGATAGCTCACGGGTGCGGACGCTCTTCCGATGCTACGCAAAAACGGGTCTAGTTTCTTAGAAGCGACCGTTCTCGCGCGGCGGCGGCGGCGGCAGCGGTTAGTATTTCGCTTTTTGCTGGCATTGTAATCAAGGAAGGGTTAGGTGAGTTTTTGTCTAGTACCTCTGCCGCCGCTTGGACAAAACACCGGACAGATGGACTGAGTCGCCGTTTCGATCCCCCTACCTTTCCTTTCTATCTCTTTCTCTCTCTCTCTACCTCTCTCTCTCTCTTTCTCTCTCTCTCCCCGCCTTCTCATAGTCTCCCTTGTTTCTTGGTCGTCCCCTCTGCTCTCTCAGCAGCCCTCTTTTTATCCATCGCTGCGCCACCCCTTCGCTATACCTCCTTTTACCTTGCCCTCGTCGCCCTTCCTCCGCTGCGTTCGTCAAACCTCCTCTAGGATACCATTTCTCTCATCGAAATGGTCATCACCCCGCTTTCGATGCACCCCTAAAAACCGAGTCAATGGTCAGCCGTATGCAACAAATTCACATTCTCGTAGATACAGAAGAGGAACGCAAGCTTACGCAAGAGTCCGTCGTACCTTAATTCCTGAATTTCAAAGGTCGAATAAAGGTACCGGCTTAGGTCTGGATTAGTTCTGGATTAGTTCTGGATTAGCCACTTGGAACAGCTTTGCATGTTTTATCGACGGAGAGGAGAGCGAACCAACTCTTCCACGGCTACTCCGTGACTTTCTTACAATTTTTATATACAGTTTCGAGCGACAATTAAACAAAAAACAACTCAGCGTCCTGAGTTTGGAGGTGACGCTCGCGTACGGTTTCAAAGCATTAAATTATACTGGACTCGGACTACAGTCCCTTGCACTTTTTTTCCGATGGAGGGAGACGTTGACTCTTCCATGGCTACCCGTAGACCTCCTGCGCGAGAAACTACGGCCAACGAGGGTTGGGGGGGTTGCGTGTGGGGTGAGGTAACGTATTTCGTGCAGGAGGAGTAGCGCTGGCTGGGGTCGACATTGGCCGGGGGTGAGATTTTTGGGCACGTAGGGGTGGGGCCCCGATTCCAAGCACCGAACGAGGCCCAGCCTCCCCTGTTCCTTTCCGTCCACCCGTCTTTCGAACCGCTGTCCCACCCTTAAGGGCGTTTTCAAGCATGGTCGACCGATCCGCCGAGCGTTTGCATGCGCCATCGAAAAAACTGGCGGGCCGTTAAAGCTGCAAAAGACTGCGGGCCGTTTTTAAACGATCCTTCGCGTATCAACGATGGGAAACCTAGTCAGCAACGGTTACAGTTT
>NC_071984.1:2171646-2172078 GCF_026283585.1 Hylaeus volcanicus | reverse complement strand
GATACGCGAAGAAATTTCACACGGAAATACTATGGTAACTGAATTAATTAACTGTACACTTAGCTATTCACTTAGCAATTCATAGGTAAACATACACATGTATGCAGTTCATTAATTTAGTTTCTATTCTAATTCAATTATTAATTAATCAACTCAGTCTCCGTTTTAATACGATTTTAACTCTCAACGAGTGAACCTAATTAATAACCTAAGTGAACATACACATGTATGCAGTTCATTAATTTAGTTTCTATTCTAATTCAATTATTAATTAATCAACTCAGTCTCCATTTTAATACGATTTTAACTCTCAGCAAGTGAACCTAATTAATAACCTAAGTGAACATACACATGTATGCAGTTCATTAATTTAGTTTCTATTCTGATTCAATTATTAATTAATCAACTCAGTCTCCGTTTTAATACAATTTT
>NC_071984.1:2170361-2171636 GCF_026283585.1 Hylaeus volcanicus | reverse complement strand
CAAGTGAACCTAATTAATAACCTAAGTGAACCTAAAGTAATAACTGTAGCTAGATACACATGTATGCTAATATGTTTGTTATCATAATTGAAGACTACTTAACAGATTTACTTTACAGATTTAACTAATCAACTATTTAAGCTTCTAAACGACGGAGAAGTAAAGGTATCGCGCAACCCCCGCCAAAATACTGGATATAACCGAACACGAAATCATTTTGGAATCCAGTCTTGGGTGCAGTCCGCGTGCATTTGTGGAGAATTCCAGAAGTTATTCAGCCTTTTGTCTCATCTGTAAACTACAGTTTTCAGCGAGGATCCCGTTTTTGCGCTCGCGTCTATCGACCTTCCCCGATTTATCAATGTCTTTTTAGTCGTCAAAACAAATTCCATTCGTCTGAAACAAACAAGAACAAACGGGCAAAAACTGTGGAACCAGGCGTGTCGTACGATTTGGAAACTTTCGCGAAAAAGACAGTAACTTTCAGAATTTCATTAAAACAGAATTTTATCGATAAACTGTAAGAAATGTTTCTCGTAACTAGTCCAACATTTTTTATTCGAGACGTTCACTTTTCTAGCAATTTCGAGTATATTTCAGGGGTCTCGTAAAGAACGATTATTTTTAATGCCACTTTCTTCAATTAGATGTACCAATATTTGTGTATATTTGTAACAATTTATATAATTGTATGTAACTCATATAGTTCATATAAGAACTGCATACAAAAGTTTATATGTAAACTGTATACAAAACTAAATGGAATAATTCATGAAGTAATTGTATACAATTCATATATTGCATATAAGAATTGCATACAAAAGTTTATATGTAAACTGTATAGAAAACTAAATGGAATAATTCATGAAATAATTGTATATAATTCATATATTGCATATAAGAACTGCATACAAAAGTTTCTATATAAACTGAATGGAATGCATGAAGTAATTGTATATAATTCACATATTGCATATAAGAACTGCATACAAAAGTTTCTATATAAACTGTATACAAAACTAAATGGAATAATTCATGAAGTAATTGTATACAATTCATATATTGCATATAAGAACTGCATACAAAAGTTTCTATATAAACTGAATGGAACGCATGAAGTAATTGTATATAATTCACATATTGCATATAAGAACTGCATACAAAAGATTATATATAAACTGTATACAAAACTGAATAGAATGATGCATGAAGTAATTGTATATAATTCATATATTGCATATAAGAACTGCATACAAAAGTTTCTATATAAACTGA
>NC_071984.1:2144058-2170351 GCF_026283585.1 Hylaeus volcanicus | reverse complement strand
ATATAATTCATATATATTGCATATAAGAACTGCATACAAAAGTTTCTGTATAAACTGAATGGAATGCATGAAGTAATTGTATATGTATAATTCATATATTGCATATATAAACTGTATACAAAACTGAATAGAATGATGCATGAAACAATTGCATGCAATTCGCATACTGTTAAGTGTTAAAGAAAATGTATCAATTAATGCATGGAGAACCCTGTTTACAAGATAACTCGCTAAGAGAATCTGGAATATTCCCACAGGGGGCCTCCCTCGGTCTTTATTTCTCTCGCGAATAAATTAAGAGGCAAGAACTGGCGTCGTTCGATCGCAACTGTGAGGGGGCCCGAGACTGTCCCCCAATTTTCTCGCGCACCTTTCCCCCGTTCCTTTTCTTTTTTTTTTTTGTTCTAAACGCTAATCCCGCGCGTCGATGCACGGTTGCGCCCGCGCCGTTCTAACCTGTCCGCTACACTGGGAAACCCCTGGAATAAAGCTCTCGCGCATGACTCCGGCTCCCGGGGCCTCGTCCGCTCGGAACATATGCATATCATCACCCTTTACGCCGGCTGGAGAAAAAACTCGGAAGAGGTCCGACCCAGAACGGCCAGGAAAAAAAAGACAAATACATCCAAGGAATTCTTTGTCTCTTCCTCCTCTCCTCTGTTCCTTCATTCTTTCCCGTGGGTTCCCGTCGTTCTCTATCTGATCTCTTCCTTTCTCAGGCCGTTTTTGTCCCGCCGATAGACCCCTTTTTTCTGCGTCTTTATCAGTCCGCAACCTTGCGATCCACGCCGCTGAGGGAACAGAGGAGGGATCTGTGTCGCACGTGTTCCGAGTGCGGTGTCCTCTTCGTTTGGGATACGTCTTTCCGCGCTTCCTCGCCAATTAGCGTCTACAGCTCAATGTTTATATACAGATTACAATCGTGTTGTTACATGGACGCCAATTTATAATGGAACGTGGAGGTCATGGGACATCTTACCTCTAGCCTAAACATTGACTCCAAGTCGGTACGGTATCTCCTGCTCTCTCTGTCCAATTTGAACATTCTCTCAACGTTCTAAGCAATCTTTTTCATTCGGGGCGCGTTCGGTTCGACAACAATTAGTTTCCAGCATTTTGAACGGGCGACTAGTACAAATATTAGCGGCGCACACGCAGCTGTGCTTATGTTCTAACGAGCTCTTTCATTCCTGTGTACCCCGGCCGTATCTCCAGCGTTAAAGGGATGCCTGAATGTAATCTGAATAGGGATCAAGAAGTTCCGCGATTCCCCCGTGGGTGGGTGCACTCGAATGCAGCATAATTTGAGCGACAAACCAAAACCAGACCACGAAGATGATTCGTAAGGACACGCGTGCCTTCTGTTCGACTGGAACATAGATTTTTTTTATTCAATTATTGCATTGTGACGAATGCTTCATTTTGATCGAAGAAGTGAAAAATAAATTGTTCACCAAAATCGACAGTGGGATTGAAAGTTCTTGAAAATTCTTCCATTTTTAAATAAATTAAGTTTTCAGTTTAGAGAAAAACTTTGTTCATGTTTTTCGTAGGGCTCCGTGGGATCTGCAAGAGAAAAAAGTTTCAAACCGCAATGTTCGTTATTGAAATAGCTACGAATTCTTGAAGATTGAACAATACAAAATTTTCAACAGCGTACCAATCTTCCGAGTCCACGAACCAATCTCTATCGCAATGGATTCGAATGCACAAGCGCAACCTTTTCCAGCGTTCAAAGTGTCGCGTTTTCGTGGGAATCGTCCGTTCTATTCTTTTACATGATCCGATACGTTTTCCTAGAATTAGTATGCCAGAGACAGCGGTCTATTCGTAACGGCGGAATAATTCGGGGCGCCATAAATTTGGCCTCGAACGCGAATAAAAACGGCCACTTGCTCGCTTCGGTGCTGTGCAACGCGACAAAAAAATGTTGACGTTTTTACGCCAAGTTCGCTGGATTCCCGCGCTTACTTAGAACTTATCGAGCCAAGAGTTTTTTTTAATCTCACCGTGACGGTCTCCTACATTCCAAAAGCCTTCCATTTATTTCACAATTGCGTCTTCGTCGACGCATACGAGGCTCGGAATATATCAAAGGGTTATGGCTGCAGATATCGACGTTGTAGCTAGATCGGCAACGGTCGTATCAGGGCCGGCGTGATCTTTTGCGGGGCCTGGATCGAAAATTTTGCGGGGACTGAATTCGCATTCAAATCCTACACTTAAATTTTACAACGCGAAATTATTTATTTACAAATGCTGTTACATATCTTTTGTAAGATGAATATTAAATAATAATACTCTTGTGATTTTTGTCACTCCTTTAAACTGAATCATCGCTAATAAAAACATGTCTCGCATCTGTTAATGGTGTCATCATTCCGTAAAAAGTTAATCAAAATTTTCGCAGACCGCGGGGCCCCTAAAAACGCGGGGCCGGGTTCCGGCGAAAGCGCTGAACCTGCCTTGCGCCGGGCCTGAGTCGTATTGTTTTAGTCATATCATCATTGAGCTCTATCCTAACTGGAGTGTGAACAACTGTAGGAAGACGAAGAGGCGACGGAGGTCCGAGAGAAATGCAAAATGGGTGGTTTCCGGTATTATCCTATAGCAAATTTATTTGTAGAGGGGGAAGAAACATACGTAATATAACGTAACCCAGACCTACCCGAGCATCGCTGAGCATCGTCGAGCGAGTTACTTTCAGATTCTTTTCCGCATACAATTGGATAAATACAATATAAATTGAATTGTGACAAATAATACGATTTAGCTCTATACCAAATTGTATACAGGGTGTTCCAAAAATGTTGGAGGTCCTTGAAAAGGGTGATTCAGGAGGTGATTTGAAACAACTTTTTCCTTAGCGAAATTGTTGTCCGAGGCTTCGTTGAGGAGATATTAACGGAAAACACTGACCAATCAGAGCGCGCGGATACTGTTGGAGCGGCCGCGATAGCGATGGTAGCCGCTCTTGTACGCGAACAAGTGACTCGACGTGCATCGAAGGATATTGACGCGGCCGCTCAGCGCGTAGCCTTCGCTACCGCAGACGCTCCAACGGTATCCGCGCGCTCTGATTGGTCGGTTTTTTTTTATTAATATCTACGTAACGAAGCCCCATCCGACATTTTTGCAAAGGAAAAAGTTGTTTCAAATCACCTCCCGAACCACCCCTTTCAAGGACCTCCAACATTTTTCGGACACCCTGTATATTTGTATGATGTAAATTATGTATACTATTTCATTATTATGTCATTATTATTAATGTTTCTATCGTTTTATATATAAATAAAAAGGAAATAAAGTTCAAATCTGTACATAATTAATCTGTAAATAATTCCTAGAGTGTCGCGAAATTCAAACAAAGAGGAGTCTGTTCTCCCTCCACACATAAATTTGCTATACGATAGTACCGCCGGAACCACTCGTCTTGCATCTCTCTCGGACCGGCTTCTCTCTCGCAGTTCACACTCCAGTTAGGATAGAGCTCAATGTATATTATAGATAGAAGAGCAGTAGATAGAAAGAGAAAGAGAAAGAGAAAGAGAAAGAGAAAGAGAAAGAGAAAGAGAAAGAGAAAGAGAAAGAGAAAGAGAAACGTGGTACCCTGTTACCGTTTTCAATATTTCCCTGCTAATTTTACCTCTTCGTTCGATTCGATTCGCTCAGTTTTCAATTCTTTACATGTAATATTTTACAGTTATCATTGTTTGATTAGACAAAGCTTTGTTACAGAAAGGTTTCCCAGAAACCCGTACTGTAGCTACAGTTAAAAGTTAAACGTAGTTACAGCACCAGAGTGCTACAAAAATTGATAGATCTCTTTCCAACGATAGGTCTGTGCCCTCTGCCCTACGATTCAACACGCCGCTCGTTTGTTCGATTTGCACCGAGATGACTCTGAGCGCCAAAGGGTTAATTTTCATGAACGCCAATTTCTAACGCGCTAATTTTCGATCTTAGTTGGCCCCGCTAGGTTTCGATACTCACAATGAGCGAAAATACTGAAAACGGGGCCAGAGGGGGGGGCAAAAGAAGCAGCCATTTACAGCGCGGACCAACTGGCGTCTGCGACGAGATGTCCTCTCTCTGGCAATTTCAACTTTCGGAGAAACGTTCGAGCAAAACCGAGAGTAGTTTTTTATCGTTAGTCTGCACTGGTCAACTCTACGCTTATACGGTTACCGCCGATGGCTGTTTGCCATCGTAAGAAATCGACAAAAACGTTTCTCGCAATAGTTGCTCACCGATGGCGGAAGAAAAAGCGCCTTTTTCTACGCCGCGGCGCGACGCTTTTTGCCACCATTCCCTGTGACTCATGCCTCCACCTACGTATCACAGAGTAGACAAAGTGCATCTACTATGTACATACGTACACACTGGCTCCTCTGTATTTCTGGGTCCCGGGTTCTCTGTACCAGTGTACTTTTTCGTCTAAACGCGAATTCTATTAAATTTTATTCTCCCCTCCCCTCTACATTCAAGTAGGATACTGCTATAACGTCGTTTCGTTAAATAATTCCACTTTCTTCCACGCGGTGGCACGTACATCTTATTACCATATTCTTAACATAGATAACCGTCTCTTCGTGACGGTTATCGGTTGAGAAATATCGAACTGAATGGTTTTCGTTAGATGTCTACAGATAGAATCTAAAGGTAGTAACGAAATCGCGTTTATGGAATTTTTACGCTTAGGAAAACGAAAGAGACTCGTTGCTTGCGTAGATATTCCGAATGTTGGGTTTAGGGGTGGATTTAACAGTATATCAAAAATTAACTCTGCGCCTTTGCATTCAATCATTCGTAACTCTAACTAGATTTATTTTTTAAGGAGTCCAAGCCCTCAACCTGGTAGCCTACAATTATTAACCGACTTCGAAAAGGATGAGGTTACTCGATTCGACATGTACAGGGTGTCCCAAAAATGCTGGAGGTCCTTGAAAGGGGTGGTTCGGGAGGTGATTTGAAACAACTTTTTCCTTTGCAAAAATGTCGGATGGTGCTTCGTTACGTAGATATTAATAAAATCGCGGCCGCTCAGCCGCTCAGCGCGTAGCCTTCGCTACCGCGACCGCTCCAACGGTATCCGCGCGCTCTGATTGGTCAGTGTTTTCCGTTAATATCTCCTCAACGAAGCCTCGGACAACAATTTCGCTAAGGAAAAAGTTGTTTCAAATCACCTCCTGAACCACCCTTTTCAAGGACCTCCAACATTTTTGGGACACCCTGTATACATATGTACTTTTTTGTTTCTTAAATGTTTTCTAACGATCGAGTACACTAGTAGCCAAATGGCCATCGGGCTAACGCTCGAGTCATCTATCTCGTTACGAATGATCGACGAGAAAGGAATAAAATCCAGAGAAGTACGAAGAAAGGGAAGATGCGAGACTCACGCGTGCCGTTGACGTTTCTGCTGAGTATCTTCGGTACGGAGGCGGTGACAGTGGTGACAGCGGACACGGTGGGGATGGCGGGAACAGAGGACAGCACGACAGGGGATTGTTGATGCTTGGTCGGCGTACTCGCGACGACCACCACTGGATTCTGAATGGTACAAGTGGCCGAGGTAAGAGCGCCGGTACCGCCAACGCCTGGAACCGCGTTGATAGGCGCCGCTGGTACTGGAGAGGGTGTCCCGATGGCACACGTTGTCGTCGCCGCCACTGTCGTCTCTTCCGTTCCTGGTCCACCGAGCACGCGACTCTCCATCTTCGAGGGGACGACACTGTGAAGCTACCGTCCTCGTGGACACTCACAGCACACCGAAAAATCCATGCGTTTAACGATTCGACCGCACATTCGACGCCCGTTTATCGATAAAGGTACAAGCGGCTCGATATTGTTCGCCACGGATCGTTGGTTAGACAGCATTACTTTGACATTGCGGATAGTTACGTTGAACCGGTACGAACGATTGTAGATGAAAAGAAAGAAAAGATGTTTACTATTTATTTAGGTTAAACGAGATCCGAAAAAAAACGAGGGAAAAGCAAAACGATAAGAATTAATGATTTACGCGTTGGAGAAGACAACCACACTTGGATCGTATTTATGTACGAATGTAATCGCGCGTAGGAAATATTGCTCTACGATTTTGTTATGTATCATAACTTCGAACGACACCGAGACACTCGGAACGATGTTTGCCGGGTGCGTTGCCGGCCATCGAATGAGTGATTCCATTCCGCTGCGCGTTGTCCCCTCTCCCGGACCACACAACGTGCGGAGCTTCCCTCACCACTTCCCCCAATCGCGTGCAGTTATCCCCTCCCTTCGGACGGCTACCCCCACTTCGAGCATCGGGGCGATAACTAACGATGGGCATTACCGCGAACGAAAATGTTCGTTCGAATTATTCCAAATTACGATAATTAATAAACGCTGCAATTCTTACTTGTACGATTATTCCTCGACTCATCCTCTGGTACAATTCAGGCCTTTATAGGTGAAATGAACGTCGCGTTGGCGTATTTCCATGCGTTTTTTTTTCATTTTTTATTTCACGTTCGTTCTCGTCACTTTTGGCTTCTGTCGCGGGTCATGGCGCCCTGGATATGTTCGTTTGTTAATAAACGAATACATACAAGTACATACGAATACATACATAACGACTCGAATTTAAAGTACACGAATACGTACGTGGTAGACGTGCACGTAAAATGTACAAGTCCCTCTTTAGCCCTCGATGCAAAAACCGTGCTTCGATCCCTACCACCTTCGCGATCTCTGAGAACAAGTGATGGTAAGGGAGAGAGAAAAAAGTAGCCGTGTAAAAAGCTATCTTTCCTCCCCTCGTTGCATGCACCACCTAGAGGGAACGTACGACCTTTTTGCCCCACCATGGTAAGATTTTTGCAGGTTACTGCTCAACCTTGTTCAGCCTTTGGATTATCCGACAAGTTTCTCATCCTTCTTCGAACGTTTCTCTCTCTTCCATTCGAAAAAAGCTAAGTGGAGAAACAGCAGAAAAAATGTAACGTCGCTCGCAATAAAATATTATTTGGAAAGGAAGCTGCGTATCTAGTAAATGGAATTCGAATTTTTGCAATTTACCATAGTGGTCGATGATTATTCTTTTTTTTTGTTCTCCCATGGTATCGCAGCTGACCGTACCTTGTTATCTACCCGTTGCTGTTCAAGTCCAAGTAAACGATAAGTTCTACTTGCGCTTAATAAATAGCAACGCGAATAATGGACAAAAAAGTCCACAGCTGAAGTGGCGATATGATTCCCTGTCGTATGCAAATTTCCGAAGCCTGAGAAATAATTCGGAAAGGGTTCGAGCAGACGGTGGACAGTTTTTTTTCTGGACAGAGCCTTCCTCCGACCGTGGGGTGATAACAAAAAATGCCGAGGTACAGGCTCCCTCAGCGACGAAACGCGTGAGAGTTTCTCAAGGTGCGACGCATTCTGTCTGTGGTTAATTTAAATCTACTATCAAGCTTAAGTTTAAATTATTATAAAATACAATAAATCTCTACAAATAATTCTCTACGTGAATTGCGAGCCAAACGGTTATGTTTTTAGTTGAAGATACAAATAGTATATTCATTGTTTATTTTAAGAAATTGTTTATACACACACTAGTCTTTTGATTTGGTTGACGAGATTAAAAAACTACAGAAATTTTTTCTTTTACGTATAATTTTTCGCTTGTACAATAATTATACATACATATAATTATTGTTTTGTAAAATCAAAAAATTAGATCTACGATTGTTTGAAAAGTTTATAAAAAAAAAAAATGCATTAAATATCGGCAATATTTATAGAATACCTATGTCACGTTCTTAACGCTATAATTAATTAATACATCGTTCTCGAACGAGAATGTTCATATGTCGTTACATATATAGTTCGATATACATATACGTAATTCGTTATTAGTCGTTCATAAACTATTTATAAACACATATCGGTGGGCATACGTAAATCGTTTTCGGAAAAGTTAATATAACGCTAGATTAAAAATACTGAATTTAAAATAAATATCAAATTTCAGGCAAACTAGGAACTCGTAATCATTCTGTTAAAATTACTATAACGTTTAACTTTTTGAAACGTTCGCGTACTGTATGCTTTCGTTTTATAAAATATTATATAATACAAAAAATCGATTTATATTGTAACATTACGATAACGGTAAGGAAAGCACTTTTGTGGTAAACATGCGAATAAACGGAAGTAATCTAGAATTATACACAACCATATTGACACTACACGCGGAACTGCATTTCATTCTTCATCCTACAAGAATTTTCTCGATTATTTCTTACACACAACCATATTCATACCATACTGGACTGCCCGCTTTCGGATCTTTTTCCATAGGATCCTTTTCCATAATTGTTTCCGCTTGTTCTACGTCTTTCATTCCACTATTGCTAATATTCTTTGACTCGTTTATAACCGCTGATACTTTATTATATATAAGAACCGGACGAGGCTCTACTTGTACTTCTGGTCTTGGAGTTTGCTCCATTAACACCGAACGTCTATCGTCCCCCTCTTCCTGCAACGATTCGCTCTTCTGAGAACGTGCAAAGATCGAGTGAAATAGGAAAACACTGAAATAAATAGAATTGTGGAGTAGAAAGTGTGACTTACTGGCAAGGTAGCTGGCGGTGGTGGGGAATCATCGGTATAATACACTGTCCTTCTAGTTCCTGGGTGACCAAGAGACAAGGCGTCGGATCCGAGGTCTCTGCTAGCTGATCCTTAAAAAGAATAACGATGTAATGATGCAACGATGCTGTTCTTTTATTTATGATTTGTAAAATAGTAACAGTTCAGATTAGTTACCTGCTAGACGGTCCTCTGTACTAGCATCCGAATCGTTTCCTCCAGATTCCGATTCGTATGTCTTTCCTTCGGAATGTTTCGAGTCCTCAGCCCAAGATCGTCGATTCTAATTCACACGAATGAAAATATTAAGTTTACAAACTTTACTATAATTAATAGGTGTTCGTTAATTTATTTACCTTATTCAGAAGTTCCGATCCAGCTTTTCTGACTCTCCTCACTAAATTGGCACCAAATCCTTTCCTTCAAGAAGTATGACAATTGAAAACATTAAATATTAAGTAGATTAAAAGACTATGTATATACGAGCGAAGAACACTTACTTCTTGGGAGTACAGCTTTCTAGTTTCCTGTAATGTTCCATAATTTTATCTTCTAATTTTTCTTTCTGTCTACACAAATGATTCATCCTATCCCTGTAATAAAATACTAATTTAAGTAAGCAGTATTTCAAATGTCGCTAAATATTTATTTTTGGAGTACTAACGTGTACATCTTCTCTTCCATGTGATACTGTTCCTTGTCTTCCAGAGAACGAGTCAAAAGTTCGTGGTATTGGGTGAACAATAAACTAATGTGATCCATCAACGAATGCCTGTCGTTGTCCAACCCAGAATTCACGTGAAGCAACATCTGAAAGAAAAGCGTGAAATAAGAAAACATGTTATTAAAAGCATCGACGGGGAATTAAACAAAAATTGATAGGTACTTCGCATCGTTGATTCAGTTTGTTAATTTGAAGTTCCAAGTTCGAAGATCTTTCGTCTTTGCTGCTGAGTTCACCTTGCATTTCCGTCAGCTTGAGACTCAGTCGGTTCGTTTCGAGTTTATTTTTTCTGTAATCTTCTTGCAAATTTCTGTACTCCATCTTTAACTTCTCTGTGGCGGTGTACAAGTTTCGAAAGTCGTCCTAAAAGTATCGTACAAATAAATGTGTGTGTATATTTTATTTATATATAGTTTATTTATATATCTCCCTTTTAGTACCTTCAATTTCGAATGCTCTCCTCTTAAATTATTTAAGCTTTTCGCGTTATTCACCAACGATTCCTTCTCCGTTTGCAACGTCTTGTTCTTCCCTTTCAATCCCTCGTAAGATTCGCGTAACATTCTAATTTCGTTCTTCACGTCTCTTAGACTCGATTTGAGAGTGTCGTGTTCGTGGAATAAACTCTCGTACTCGTTATTCAATTGTTCGTGCAACGACTGCAGAGTGTCTTGATCGTGAAGTAGCTGCGTGTGCGTTTGCTGCTGAGCGCTGCGCTCTTTCAACAGCTACATTAAAAAGTTTAGCGAACGATATTAGAATAGATGGATTCGATCCTTAGGTTTTGTCGATCCGATACTTACTTCTTCTTTCTCAGCGACAAGT
Source organism: Hylaeus volcanicus (assembly GCF_026283585.1). Classification (NCBI taxonomy): domain Eukaryota; kingdom Metazoa; phylum Arthropoda; class Insecta; order Hymenoptera; family Colletidae; genus Hylaeus; species Hylaeus volcanicus. Next base: position 2,160,168 of record NC_071984.1, on the reverse strand, counting down.
TGCGAGTTTGCGAGCTGCAGAGCGGTGTGCTGAGCCGCCAAGGAATTATTTTGAGATTGTAACGTTGTAATCTGTACTTGAAGCTTCGCGTTTTCTGATAGGAGATTCTCCGACGCGGTTTGCGTGGCAGTTAATTTTAATTGCAGGTGCTCTTGTTCCTTCTGGAGAGAGGAGAATAAGTATGAATGCTTCTTTTTATACTTCAAATATTTTGTTCCTAAGAAATAATGATTCGAGGATGATAATACCTTGAGTGATTCTACCGTGGCCTCCAATGTGCTATGGATATTGGTAGTTTCGTTGTTTTCAGAATTTTTAGATTCAGATATCGACTTTTCGCAATGGCACGAGTTGCTTATTTTCTTGACGTAGTCCAAAACTTCTGGTATTTGGGCAATCCTGTAATTATCGAACGACATCGATTAATTTATAGAACGTGTTAATCTTGTTTGTATACGAAGTTTCAAAATTTCGTTACTTTTCCAGAATATCATCCATTGGAAGCGATAACAACGTGTTATCGCCGAGTCCAAGTTTCTCGAGGACCGTGTATAGTTGCTGAGTATTCAATTTTTCAGCTACCAAGCTACTCTGCAAAATCTCCAGTGTTTCTCGATCGATAGCCGCCCGTGAGTCCAATTCTTTGCTAGATCTTTCGATTTCCTGCAATCTATCGAAATAAATAATTGTGCAATGAAAATTCTTATGACTGATGTATATATGGTACGTGATTGAAGGAGATGATACCTTGAAATTTGTGTAACAGAATCGTGAAGTTCTTGTTCGAGTTGAGTTACTTTCCTCTCTAAAACTTCGATGCTGTTCATTGCTTTGTCCAATGCAACGTCTTTTTCCTGAAATTTAATATATTATAGTAGCATTTATAACTATAAATAATCCTGTTATATTATTTATAAAGTTCGTACTTCTATCGTCACGCGATATCGATGAATATCGCGTTGCGCTATATCTTTCTCTTTCTCTGCCGTTATAAGTTTCGTCTCGAGATCGAGACATTTCGAGTTAACTTCTTTTATATTATTCTCCACAATTTTTAATTCCTCGACCTTCTGATTGGCGAGTTCCAAAGAACGTTCCAAGTCATCAGCTCGCCTTTGCACGCTTTCCAACAAAGATTGAACTCGTTGTTTCTCCTTCACAGCTGTGTCGTAACTTTTTTCTAGTTCTATCATCTTAGTATGCTGAATCTAAACATGGATAAACGCAAAGAAAGAAATGTGTTACACATTTGAACAACGTGAAAACTTAAGGATAACATAAAAAACATTCGTGATATACTTGAAATTCTTGTTGCTGTTTCTCAGACGACGTTCTTTGATTTTTCAACGAGTTTTGTAGCTTCTTGTTCTCCTCGAGCGCCTGCTTCCATACCAATTCTAGATCTGAATTTTGTTGCGTGAGCCTTTCGGTATTGTCGTTTAACGATTCAATTTTCAATGACAGTTTCTTTTTCTCTTTGTCAAGTTCCAGCACGCGTGACGAGATCTCGTGAAACGAGTTCTCTTTTAAAGAGTCTATCAAAGTAAGCAGTCGACGATTTTCTAACTCTAGCTTCAGTGCTCGCGTTTGAGCGTTGTTCGTCAATTGTTCGGACAATCTGTTATCGGTGTGCGCTAAATAAAATTAAAATTTTCATTAAATATAGCGATAAGAGGATTCGTATCGAAAAAAATATATTATTACCTGGTTCGTCGGTATCGCTTACAGAATCTGCTAACGCAGCCTCGTTTGCGGTTGCTTTTGTTAATTTATGTAACTGAATATTTTCTTCGACGAGTTCTTGGTATTTTTCTTTGTCCGCTGCACGCTCCTAAACAATTTACGTTTGGTCAGAAAAATAATCGAAATATCTATACATATTTTCAGCTATGTACGTACCAATGCCATGTCGTTTAATAACTGCTTATACTTAATAATTTCAGACTCGAGCTCCAACACTTTGTCTGCTCTTCTTCGCGATGAATTCAACTGATCCTCGAGCATTTCCCTAGTCTCCATTAAGACTCTGAAACGCGTGGGTAAAAAGAGTTCAATTAAATCTTGTTTCGAAAGATAAATACACAATTAATTATGCTAAGTACCTGTTATCTTCGCGTAGCTCTGCTATTCGAGTCTTGTAAAATTCTATATCCGTAAGTTTCTCTCTGTATCTTACTACCTCCAGTTCTAATCGATCAGCACGATCTGCTCTCTCGATTACAGCGTCTAGTTCGTCTCTGTAAGATTTTGCTGTACGCGCTTCGTGCATTAAATCCTGATTCTAAAACGATTAAAATAATTGTACAAGAATGTTCGATACCTCAAGATTTATTAAGAGCACGTATTTATTTAGCACGATACCTCTTGCTTCAGTTTAGTCACTAACATTTTATGGTACTCGAGTTCTTCTTTACATTCTAACAATGCTTCAGCCTTTTCCTCCCTGTAAACAATTCACGAAATGAAAATAAAATTCTGTCGAAATGCTCAAGAACTATATACATACAATTCTTGACGTTGCTTCCTAACTTTGGATTTCCAATCAGCCAATTCGACTGCATAATGATGATTATCTTCACGTTCTGATTTAATAATGGGATTAGATAATTGAACTTTATTCATTTCTTCCGTTTCTACACTGATGGATGAATCATTCCTCTCGACGCTTTCGTTTATAGCAGTGTCTCTCCATCTCTATTATCCAAATAATATTTTATATTAACTATATATATATTTTATATATTAAATATACGAGACATACCTGACGATACAGATCTAATTCTTGAGTTAACTTCTTAATTTGTATAAATAAACTACCCATATTTGCATTTTCCATTGCATCTTGAGTAATAACTATATCCTGATAATCTGTAACCTAATAACAATATGAAATATGTTAAATTAAATTATCATAAGTCTATGTAACTATATAACTATGCAAGAATTCAAGAACACGTACTTGTTTAATACATTCTACTATCGCGAGCTGCGTGTCAACATTCAATGTTTTTATTTTTGTAATGAATTTTTCTTTATTAGGACACTGCACTGCACAGCCAAGAAGCAAAAGCAGTAATAATTTCATCTCTGCTACGTAAAGCTCTGGTTCTTTGCCTAAATGCATTGTATCTGGTAACTTTAAAACTAAATGACCTAATTCTTCTTCGTACAACTGTTTCATATTATCTACTATGACTTTCAAATTTTTTGCACGAATTAACGAACTCCCTTCAGGAGATATTATTTCGTTGTGCAACGGTTCTGGATCTCTGTAAATACAAAACATGTAAGATAACATTATGGTAATCTTGAAAAACTTTTCAATAATTCAGTAAAAATACTTACATTTGCAGAAATACATTGTGTAACAATATACCATCCACCAAATCATCGTAACTAGTTAATAAATTGGAATCCTCCAGGCAACTGGCAAACTATTACACAAGTTTTAAATATGTTTACATTACATACAGTTGCAGCTTAAATAGTTGTAAAATATAAAAAATAGAAAACTCACCCAAGTCACCAATGGACCGGACAATAAATCATCGATCTCGGCGGACGACATTGTAATCTTTATCTTTACACTAATTATCCGAACACTATTTAAGAAATAACTTTACCATTTCTTTTTGCAAAGAAATTATGTACAGTTGAATAAATGCCCTCTTTATTCATGTTCTTCTGAACATTGATACAACGACAGAAAGTTCATTGTACGTTACTTATTTGTAAAATTGATTCAGGTAGAATGGCAAACTAAATTTAGAGGTTGCATTTCTATGACAAGCTTAAAAAACTTAAGCTTCACGAACAAAATAAAATTTTGTTAAAATGTCAAGAAAATTTAACCAAACTTTCAGCCGAAACGCAATCATAGGTACACGATTAATTGTACATGTAAATACCTAACTCAAAAGACTCTGTCAACTTATACTAATACGATAACGATTAAATCCATGATTACTTCGTAATCGTTTAATATCTCAATAATATTACCATGTTTATCTATCTTTTGATGGTTATTCGACGAATATATTTCAAATATATATTATACTGTATATGAAATAATAAAAGCGAACATAACCGTGAAATCTCGAATCAGTATTCGATGTATGATAATCTACTGTTTAAACTTTGGAAAAAGTATTTCATGGATGTATATGTATTATCAGTGCGCGATAAGATACGGAAGATTTTTCTAAACACTTTAGAACGAGAAACGGAAAAAGTAAAACGATCGAAAGTAGATGTCGAATAGTATAAACCAGTATAAACAAAACCAACATCTAGCAAAGCAAAATTTCAGGAGCATGTATAATATGCATATATAATAGAAATGGAGTTTATGTAAGCGACAACAAAAAACGTAACTCGTTTCACAGCGCAATCTAACGTTACGTTACAAGAATCACGACGCGACATGTTTCTAAGTAACAAGATGGCGGACTCGGAGTCTGAGGATTGCCATTGGCTGTTCCGTTCTCGAACGTCATTAGTCCCCAATGGCGCGCGATGCAAACGTGTCTTCCGTAACGAAACATTCTTATCGTTCATTGTACATTTATTTTTAATAGTGTAATAATTGTAATAATATAATGCCGAATGAAACTCGAATTTTGAAGGAACACGATTCAATTTCCACTTGTTTTAGTTATCTAAATAATTAATGTTAAGCAACAGTGTCGCCTCTATATTAATTTCTTTCTATTACTTCAGGCCCTAGACCAGACCAAGAGAGTAATTCTCGTAGCGTCTATCGGTATCTACCTAATCTATGGTCCAGGTGGATACCATTCTATTTCATTCTATTCGATTCAACCGGCGATTTCGCTCGAGAGAGCCATCACTAGTTATGGATTCAACTTGTCAAAATTCCGATTTCAATGTTAAATACTTGCTTGGCCAGTTGAATACTGCCAGAAAAGAAATTAATAACTTGAGGTATTATTTGTTTCTTTTCATTGCGCCATGTCTTTGTAAATACGAAGAAGTATTTGAAAAGGTATCAACAAGTTCCATTCAAACGTGCTGTTTTCTATGCACCTGCATACTCTTGGTGTGGCCATGTATCCGTACACACATACACGAGAATGTGCAATGTCACACCTGTGAACGAAAATGAATATCGTAAGATGAAACGTCACTTGACATCTGTTAATACCTGTTGAAATTCCTCAAAATATTATATATGTTTTATATAATATTTCAAAATTACTGTGAAAGTTAATGTGCATATATAGTTGAATGATATTTACTTTATTGTTACTCTTTGGTGTTTACAGACAACAAATAAAAACTCTTCGTTACATACATGAGAAGGATGTCAATACAATAAAGCATCTGTTGGAATCGTACAGAAAGGGAGCATCTATATCCGAAGCAAAAGTCATATCCGATGATGTGAAACCTAGCACTAGCGCAGACGACGATACAGTGAAATTAAAACCAATCGGGGTAGTATCTACTTGGTTTCCATGTAAACGTGGTACTCCCAGACAGCCTGGAATTTGCGCAAAGGTACCGGGAAAGTTATTGCTATACAACTCTATATATACCAATCCAGATCACGCACTGGAAGGATTACAAGATTTTTCGCACATGTGGTAAGACACTAGAGACACTTTCTATCAGATTGCAGCAGTATACAGATTAATTTGTATTAGGAACTTGTGTTTCATTCCATCTCTATTTCGGTAGGGTCTTGTTCTACTTTCACAAAAACGATGCGACGCATGTTCGTGCAAAGGTTGCACCACCAAGATTAAATGGTACAAAAACTGGAGTGTTCTCTACCCGATCTCCTCACCGTCCCTGTCCCATTGGTCTAAGTTTAGTAAAGATTACAAGAATAGAGAACCATGCCATTTACTTTGAAGGTGTGGATATGGTGGATCAATCGCCCGTATTAGATATAAAACCTTATATACCACAGTACGACAGTCCGATAGGTTTTGAGAAGTTAAATAACAGGTCACACGAATCTGACGTGGATAATACGTTCGTATGTATAGAAGAAAATACCGATTTAAGCCGAAATCAAACCTGTGGTACCTTCGACGCTAACATCAATTTTGGCGACGAGACGGGAGGTTTACTTTCAGATTCTTATTATAGAAAAAATACCAACGAAATGAGTCAAGAGGCAGATATTTCAGGAGACGAAGAAATTGCTTTAAGATTGCAAGCGGAGGAGTTTCAGAGGAGCTCGAATTTTGAAAATTACAACAGCGCGAGACACTTTTCCGAATTGACCGATATAAACGTACACAATAACAGCACGTTTCAACATAGCGTGGACGTAACTGGAATACATCGAGCATTCTACGCGTTTTCCGATACTTCGTCCGATGCTAGGTCTAACTTGAGCATATCCACGGGACATAACGCGCTTTCTGTTAATATGGAGCAACAATCGGAAAGTTTAGTAGACGTAAGCAATAGATTACAAAATACCAACATAGGCGGTCCTACTAGCGTCGAGCCATTGTATACGTCGAGAACTATGGTGTCTAATTACATAGAGGCACACGCTTCTCGCTCCAGGCTCTTAGACGGAGCGGATGGACCAAGTACAGTATGTGGTACCGATTTAGATTTAATTCAAAGACGTTCGTTAAACGCGAGAGTTGACAATTCACCGATAAGAATGGGAATTCGCGAGGCTCCCGACGGAGAGGAGGGTCTGGAATCGCAAACGCTTGCTCCGTCGCAAGCCTTGCCCAACGTCGAAGCGGCAAGGCCTGCATCGAACACCAACGCTGATACGAATTCGACGCTATCTTCGGAATCGCGAAACTTTGAAAATAGGGACCTAGAAGCTAATTCAGAAGTTCGAGTTCCAGAATGGATATCGAGACCTCGAACTCCCCTGTGCGTGATATTCAACGATCGAGCGCTTATTCAATTAAACGAAATATTAGGTACTAAGATCAACGACCAAAAGGTAGCGATCGAGAATATATTACGCGAGGATCCTAGATCGGTGTATCTCAGACAGAGATGGGGTAGCCAATTTTATACTTTCCTGATTCATGATTTACACATCACTTGTAGATTCGACGATAACAGGGGTGTAATCACGGTTTTTCATGTTAGACACGCTGGTCGTATCTGCGAATGTGGGGAACCCGAATGGCAATGCTTGGGTCATTCGCCACCTCCGTTTTAATGTATGTGTGTTTAAAGTATGCGTCTATGTAACTAATAATTTTAGTTAATCGTACTTCTAGATTTGTCAATAATATTGTAAGAAATGTGCGTTCTTAATTTATACGATAGGGTGTATCATATTACATGCGTAATCATTCCGTAATTGATCTTTCCTTTTGCTACTCGAAAGGAAACTATGTATCGATATTGTTACGTGCAATATATTCTAAATAGTTTCTCGCAACTGACCAACTAACGATACGTTTTTTAGACTATTTCAATATTCATTCTTCCGTGACTGTGTTTTATACGAAGCATTCGTGATTTTGTAAAGGATTTATATTCTTGTTATGTTTTTTTTGGACTCCAATCTGTCGTTCGAACAACATCCTAACACAGAGTACGTAGAAACTAGTCAAACTTTCCGTGAGTGTGTCAGGATTTATCTTTAAAAGATTCGATTCTTAGCCTTAAGAATGTTTACGAATTTTAGAAATATATACATGTTCCTTTTCTTCCTCTGATTATGGAATATTTATTATAGTACCTTTTACGATATTTTTGTCGTAATCGTCGCATAGATTTTCTTGCGACGTAAAAGTTCCTATATACGTTTAGTCTCTGTAAACGATAGCGATGCAACTTATGTTACGTTTTTCGCACAAAAATAAAACACTCGTAAAGAATTCGTCTTTCATTGTTTTATAAAAGATCCTCACAATATCCTGAACATCCAAGTGAAACTCAAGTGTACATTCGTATCGTTGCATCTGCACCAGATGAAAACACCCACGGTTGAATGGGATGGAACATCACGTCCAAGATACCAAAATCATTGTAAGACTCGTGATTACATAATCTCTTCAGGGGCACGATCAATGGATTTTGGAGTAAATCGCTGAAATGTATATCAAGAATGAATAATATACAAATAAGTAACTGACGATGTAAAATAATTGTAGATCCGTGATCTTACTTGTACACCATTCCATGGGAAACGATGAGACCCCTATCATCGGCGCCAGACGCGAAAAGAGGATATCGTTTATGAAATGCAACACCACGTACACCTGTGCCATGTAAACGAAGGGTTTGATAGGGTTTCGTACTCAAGTCGAGATCGAACCAGAGCATCTTACGATCGTAAGTGCCTACTAAAACGTTATCGCCTCCTGTAAACGATTATTATGACGAGCATTAAAAATAAATAAAGAAGTGGGTCTACGTTCACAGGATATTTACCAGGATGTATCGCCATCGACGATATCCACTGCGAATTCGACAACAATTTCTTAATCATTTCTTGCTTCACCAAATCGTATATACGGACATTTCGTTGCGTCTGAAATTATATTTTGTCTCGATTAACAGATCGAAACTTTGCGCTCCAACGTGTATTTAAGTTTCACTTACCGCTACAAATAAATAGGGCCTGATGGGATGGAACAAAACGCATTGTATCAAGCCTTTAGATCTAGTGAAGGGAAGTTGAGACCTCCGTTTCGATAATTGATTTATCAGAACAGATCTATTCTGACCATCTGGCATAACAGTGGCGAAGTAATCGCCTTTACCGTGCCATGTTACTTGTTTTACTTGTTTGAAGTGATTTAGAATGATCCTGATGCCCTGAGACCAATGATCGCCTTCAGCTTGCTCCCACTGAACGGCAGTTTTAACTCTGTCGCTTACTATAACGTCGCTCTGAGGTATTATTTCCAGTAATTGATCCGTTTTGCTGGTGATCAAGTGGTCTCCGATCCCAGGATTTATCAAGAGGACTTTCTTATCGGCGGCCACTGCTATGAGCGACAGAGACTGGTTTGGACACCACGCCACAGACCTAATTATCCCACCACAGGAGACTGTTTTCACGCATCTGCCTGTCGCTACTTCCCATATCTTCAAATCCATGTCATCTCCACCGGAAGCAATGTACTGACCCATTGGTTCCGTTGTGATACTTCTAACCATATCACTGTGGCCTTTGAAGACCATAGACATAGTCGTGGGAAACGGTTGTAAATCTTTTGGACTAGGTAGCTGAGGTACCAGTGCTTCAGGTTCTATCGTTAATCGCATTTTCAGTGCTCGTGGACACAAATACAAGTCCAGACACCTCTGGAATCTTTCTTTAATATACTTGGGATAAGCGGGAACCTCGCGAAGGGAGTTGTACTTTTGTGGAATGAAATGTAACTTCCGTTTCCACGGGGTCGTTTGTAATTTATTCCACTCTTTCAGTTCCTTCTGGTCGAACAGGTACTCTGGTGGAGGATTGTAGCTTTCCGCGTGTCCAGGTAAATGTCTCTTAGGCGCTGGGATGTGCTTGTGAATCCTACGCATCTCTTCTGCTTGATCATCCGACTGCCATAACATGTAGAACTGTGGTTCGTTGTTTTTCTGTTGTCGTTCCTTCTCTATTTCAGCGGTAGACTTTATCCAACCCATCTTAAGCGCGTGAACTAACTTCGATACTTTTTTAGCCTCTGGTTTAGATGGTAAAAAGGATCGTTTGTGTTCAGGAAATTTACGTAAAGGCATTTTCATTACTTCAGAAGTAAACCATTCTATCCATGGCTGTAACAAAAGGTACAGAGTTAATACAGGTAAAGTTTTTTGAATAAGATTTATAATAAATATGAAACTTACAGCGTATTCGTTGAAAGTTGCATCGGGAATTTTCTGTTTCTGAATCCTTGTAATTAATTCTATATCAGCTTCGCTTAACACGACGTCCTGTCCAGTTTGGGGGTCCTTTATGGTTCTCCAAAAATCAGGATCTTCCATTCTTTTCAAGAAGTTATCCAACTGATCGCCTTTCTGAGGTTTTATAATCTTTCTACCATCCCAATCGTAACCGATATGGTCGTAGTCGTCGTACCATTTCATTGGGATATTTCCAGTTGTGTTACGAATATCTTCTTCATCCGAACTGTCGTATTCGTACTCGTCTAATTGTGGATTCACGGTTGGCACGTCGTTACTTGTATCTGTACTCGGTTCTTTAGATTTTTTCGATGATGTAATATCTACATCTTTTTGTAACTTGGCAGATTCCAAGCCTTTTTTATTTTGTACTTTATTTTTCTGTGGAACTTTAGAAGACCTTGATTTGGATAGTGTATTGGTTTTATTTGTTTTAATTTTCGATGCAGGAGACATATTTGTACTTTTACTTTTAGAAGATTCTACAAATGTCACCTTGAGTTTATCGTGTTTAGATTTTGAACTAGGTACAGAATCTTTACTTTTTTCTTGTAATTTATCGCTTGCATCACTCTGCTCTTCGTTCTGATCTTCAGAATCGCTTTCAAGATGGTCTTCATCTTCGTCAGTATCAAGTTCATCGGAGTCTGTTTCAAATTCCAATTCATCTTCTTCGCTGTTGGATTCAAAGACAATCGGATCTTTCTCAGTGTCAGACTCGATTATGTCCTCGTTTTCATCAACTTCTTCATCCGTGCTTTCATCGTTATTATTCACTTCTGCTTGTAGTAAATCTTCAGCACCCGAATCCTAAGATAATACATTATAAAGCAGCATGTCAAAGTATGCTTTACTTAATTCTTATTGATAAGTCATATTCTTATAGGTTAAAACGCAACATTGTATTATAAATTAGCATATCAAAATATACTTTGCTTAAATCTTATTGATAAGTTACATTTTTATAGGTTAGAAACGAAAAACAAAATTGTACCGATTCCTCTTCATATTGAGATTTAATTGAATCCTCTTCTATGGTGCTGTCCTTAACCTCTAACTTGACCTGCTTTCTTTTTAAATTCTTATTTTTAGTTTTCATTTTGCTAACATCTACATTTATACAAACAAGAAACGAGGTTATGTCACTTTCACGTGTAAACTACAATCAACTACAATCTAGAGGAATGTTGTATAAAGTACAGTACAGATGTGCACGAGAAGTTTTCATTGGTTTTCATTGCGAACGTGAATGGCGGTCAAATTTTGGCCTAGAGTTTTTCACTCTCTAAGTTGTATTCCCTCTGAAGCGCATGCGTGTCGAGAAAAACAAAATTTATATCATTTGAATGCACACGAATAGGAACTTAATTTTACTTAAAGCTAATTGAATTCATTACTCTAAGATATATTATTTTATGTTCACAGAAGTATTGAAGTCAATTTCTATAATCCTTTACTCTTATACACTTTTTACAAATGGGGTACTTACATAATAATCATCTAGTAACGAGCATAATTTACATTCTTTCAACAATATTCCTTATCAATGTATATAAAAATATAAAAAAAAACTATATTACAAAAATAAATCACTTATCGATGAAAATGAATAAACCTACAAGAATTTCTTGTATCGAGCCAACAATACTTGTCAATTTGCTATATTACTATGCTATACTTTGTTTGCTGCGCTGTATTAGGCGGTGTAGTCGTAGGGTAAATATGAACAGGCAAGTCCCAGATCATTGTTTCGACGTCCAAGGTCAAAGGTCCTTGCCAGCTGGTAGTATTTTCATTAGGCATTTCTATCAGCTTGGAAGTCGTGACAAACTCGAAATGCAATCTCCATTTCAACGTCATCAGATCAGTGGTGAAATCAGGAGTTACGTGTAGGGGTATGGGTAGCACCAAATGGGAGTATTTCAAACCCATGCACATTTCGTGATGTTTATTGTAGCTGACTAATGTTGGAGCCGAGGCCTTCCCTCGTCTGTAGTCCTCTGAAATATGTTCCCCTGATTGCAATGCCACCGAAACTTGGGCGCACGAAACGGTGGCATTCGAGAAATCAAAAGTCCCAACTATGTCTTCCCCGAGTTTGTAAGAATTCTTGAAGAGGCAAAAACGTACAACCCGTCCGCGTCCATTTGTAATGTTGTAGAAATTTGGACTGCGCCTGGCTGTTAAGTTCTGAAAACATTTAAAGCCAAATTAATATTATTGGTCTGATGTTTATTTTATGTTATGTTTGGATTATGGTTTTTATTTCAGATTTAACTAGCCTGGAGTGTTTGTAAGGCGACGTCTAACGGTGTGTCTCTATGTTGCGTTTCCATGAATGGGTTATTGGGACTTAAATCGACGCTGTCGTTGCAGATGGTTATTTCGGGCAATTCTGTCGGAATGATATTAAAGTTACATGTATAGTACGAAAAATGATAGGTAAATAACTCACCGCTTAAAGAAAGCACTCTGAATGGAACTCTGAGTAGCTTGATAGCAGTATTTACTCGTTGGGTTCCAACTGTAATTTTATAAGAATACTTTATCGCATGTCCTCTGTAAGACGGAGGCGCGTCGCTTGGAATTACTTCCCGATAAATATCTGCAAATCAAAAATGTATAAATTTTTTGCAAAGAAGAACCTTTGAGGATCATATTTGCAGACTCACATGTTTTACTTTCGCCAGGGGATAATCTCAAATCGCAAAACAATATTTTAGGCTTTGTATTCAACACAACATGGCCGTTATCCTGCTGCCATGGTGCAAACGTTGTATCTGTAAAATACAATATTAATTGTAGCAAATGATATACTCGATAATTAACGAATAACGACATGCTGAATGACCTTACTTGCATTAATAGCTGCCAGTCGAGCAGTGGTGTTCAATTTTTCTGCCAACACAAGTTTGAGGTTCGTGGAACATTGACAATGAACTTGCGCGCTTGCCCATGCGAGGCTCTCGAAAATATCGCTGAAATTAAGCTTGAATTGTACTAGGATACACGAGGATATGCTACTTTATATAAAATAAATCAATTATGTATATACCTGTGACTTTGAGATATTTGATGTATTGGATTTGGTGGGTTACTGAATGTAACCAAACATTCTATAACCTCTCCTGAGAAGTATACAGGGCCCCTAACCAATTTTGCAGTTATTTCAATCATATTTTTGTTTAAACTACAAAAAATTGATTACATGAGTCAGACAAGAGGTTAGGGTAGATCGAGAGAGTGCCGCCATCTTGTGACAGAACGCCCAAGTTTATAGTGGGGATATTATAGAGTATTTTCGTTACGCATCCGCAGTCAAATTCAGAATCTGTACTCGAAGAACGCTCGAGTTTCGTTTCTATAAAAGTACCCTACACGTAACCATCGACATTTTAATTGGTCTCAATCGTAAGGTTGCTGATAGTTGCTGAGGATCGAAGCACGTTGAAAACTCTATTATAAATTATCATTACTTGAAAAATGATTTCGCAACACGTCAGGCGTTTTGTAACCAGCGCTGTAAGGAGGAGCGGTCATGATCCAGAAGGTTTTCCTGGTGCTGTAAGTGAAACAATACCGATCCTCTTGCGTAACTACGCATCGAACACTTCTGTTTCGTGAAATAATTCATTAAAATTGAAACGTTAACAGGGGTCGTCTAAATTCTTTTTAAAGTTTAACGTTTACATTTCTTTTAAAGTTTGAAGATAAATAACGAAATTCATTCTTGCAGAATCTTCCTTTCAGCGTTGAGAACAGATACAAGTTGACTGCATTATTTACTGTATTCTTTGGAAGTGGACTCGCATTACCCTACTTGATCCTTCGTCATCAATTGTTGAAGTAAATCATGTAAGTTCTTACTGTAAATTTTTCATTAATATATTAGATATGATTAATTTAGATCTACATTCATTTCAATTGTTGCATTTCAGGTATTACATTGTTAACATTAGTAAATTACCATTGATGTAAGAAAAATAACATGATGTATTTATAATAAAATTGTGTTAAAGAGACTAAGAAGCTTATTAAAGTTTATATACCACTGGCACTACTATAGCTCTAGTACCTCGGAGTTGCTAAACCTGTACTGTAGCTATATCCTTTGATGCGTGTCAAGCCACTGATTGGTCAGGGTTTTTTGTTAATATTTCACAATATCATCCCCTGAACCATCCCTTTCAAGGATCTCCAACATTTTTGGGACACCCTGTATATAATTGAAGGTGCCAGTAGTCTAAAGACAGTTTTCAGCATGGTTCAGTATCATAGTAAGTTTAAAAAACACTTGTGGTCATACATTTTTCTTTTATGTAGGTATCTATAGTATAAAGGTAAATGAGAAAAGTGTATTTCACTTATGACTTTTTTTATTTATATATATTCACACGTACATGCACTTTCTCACACACACACACACATTTACATACTCCTTCAGTCAGTCGAACCACTCGCTCGTTCACTCCCAGACTCGCTCTCCAACTCACTCAATTCCCTTTCGCACAATGCCGTGTTTATTATTTGCATTAATAAAATTTGATTGCGCCGTTTTAACTGGCGCATCCTTTCGACCACAGACAGTCCAAACGCCTGTATGTGATCTCTCTTCTGGATATTCCTTATGATCTCCATAACTTCTTCGATGACTGCATTGTCGGAAGTTGTTCTACCATTGCTTCTTATCCTGGTGGAGGTTTTTTTATGTAGAGGTGGTGTAGACGTATCCCTGTCCGTTGAAGCAACGACTTCGGGTTCTGCTTCTACTTCTCCGTCCGCTTCCGCATCCGTTTCCGCTTCCGCATCCGCATCAGCTTCCACTTCCCCCTCATTTTGGTCTTTGTTCTGTGTGTGCTGAAAAACGAAATTGTTGATAACTTACTGTACCTGGCATGATACGCGTTTCGAAGACATTTGGAAGGAATTCATAGACTATTTTATTCAAGAAGGTTGCCTTTTGGGAAGAAAATAATAATAAAGACACTTACAGTAGTAGCTGAACAGAAGTCTGTCATTGGAGTGGTTCTGTTGTTTAAAAATTCCATACTCTTAAAAGCAAACCAACTGCTTTTGTAAACATCGTTGGTACCTATGGCATAAACATACATAAATTATTAAGTAGAAATGATCAAAATATTGTATATTAAAATACCACAAATAGTAAATGACACATACATGGGCCATTGCGTATCAAAGGATGAAAATTTTGAAAAATACTTTGGGGTACACGTTTAAGAACATTCCTAGCAAATGGCCCTAATCTTCTATTTTGATTAATATACTTTTAACATTCAATCATACTGTTTTATTAAAAACTTACAGTAGGATTAGATGTTAACTTGGTGATATAGGCATGTCGGATAACATGCACCAGGAAATTAGTTTGCGAACCAACTGAGACAGTATTGTCGTAAGATGTTTTACCATTTTGTTGTTATTTAAAAATGTATTGTTCATCTACGAACGCCATCTACGAACATGTGTTTACAACATATTCAAATTTCAGCATTCTACGAAAACTTCCTCGAAAAACTGTCGCGAGAAATAATCCATATACAAACTTATCCACGAGTATTAAATTGTACTCGCCTCTTCCTTTCGATTTCTTCATCTTCCTTTTTTCCCGTCTGAACGACGCTAGCAGCGATGTCATTTTCGCTTTACACACCTCAACTGGAACTTCCAGTGTCTGTGTAACTTTGGACCATCCGTCCAATTTCAAATTCTTCAAATGGTACCGGTGCGACAGAGGATTCCATAATTCTTCCCGCTCTTTATACAGCTCAATTAGTTCGAGAGTCTTCTCCTCGGTCCACGCGTGTTTGGACCTTCGATTTACGCTTGCCATTTTGGACTATCTTCGCTCGCTACTCGTGTACTTTTAAGCTGGGGTCCCACTGTCGTAATGCTCGCCGCGAACGCGTTCGGTGTCCACTTGAAAACGTCAACCCTTCGCGCAGGGGGATCTTTAGGACCCGCACCATCATGGACAAGGGGTACGGTACCTTCCGTCCCGCAGTGTGTCGCCTATTGTGGACAATTTTCGGACAAAGACCCCCGATACGTTTTTTCGCCGAGAGCGGCAGTGCATCGGTTCACGAACGAGAGACCAAGGTCACCGTGTCTAGTCCTCCTCGTATCCTTCATCGCTTTCGACTTGTCAAAACAAACCCGAGCTCGGAAGCGACGGAGATGGACACACTCATTTGTACGCTCGATAAAGTAGAAATATTTGATTTCCTCCGA